>NC_134791.1:59975458-59977958 GCF_046742065.1 Oratosquilla oratoria
GTGGTGGTGATGGTGATGATGATGATGATGATGATGATGATGATGATGATGATGATGATGATGATGATGATGATGATGATGATGATGATGATGATGATGATGATGATGATGATGATGATGATGATGAATAATAATAATAATAATAATTATAATAATAATAATAATAATAATAATAATAATAATAATAATAATAATAATAATAATAATAATAATAATAATAATAATAATAATAATAATAATAATAATAATAATAATAATAATAATAATAATAATAATAATAATAATAATAATAATAATAATAATAATAAATAATGAATTTTTTGGAAATTGATTATTAAGAATTCTCAAAAAAATTCATGTGGCTGCATATACAAGGTTCCTTGTAAAGATTGTGGGAATTTTTATGTAGGGCAAACAGGTAAAGATCTCTCAACTAGAATAAAGCAACATAAATATAGTGTCAGAACAGGACAAGACTCTAATGCTTTATTTGTGCACATGAGGGATCATAATCATTGTATAGACTGGACTAAGACATCGTCAATTTTATCATGTAATCCTGTTGTAAGGAACATCATTGAAAGTAGCCTTATCAAACAAACTGAGTCAGTCAATTTGAACATAAGTAATGGTTTGTATAAATTAGATAATTACATAATTAAGAACATTTGTAAAATATTCGGTATAGGAGATTTTGGTTAACCCCAAGAGTGGACAAATGGCATGGTTCCGTGTGGGACCTTGTGAGCCTTCCTAATTTTCCGTGTGGTGCCTTGTGACCTCTCCTATATTTTTTCGTATGACGGCTTATCACCTCTCCTAGGTTTACACTTTTCCGTTTATATTATCTTTGAATTGTACTTTTGTCTGCATTCTCCCCTGAGGATGTGAATTACACGAAAGCGCTTGGGATTTCTGTGTTTCTTTTTCTTAAATATATATATATATATATATATATATATATATATACATGTATATATATAGATACATATATATGTATATATATATATATATATATATATATATAATTAAATAAAGAAATAGATAGTACACGAATTGCTGTTGCCTGCCTATAATGAATGCCAATGTATTTTATTAATTATTGACATAGCTTATTATGAATTTATCTTTTTTTTTTTAATCTGACCTAGATATGGACCAAAAGGTCTCCTGTCGAAATGCATGCTCTGCCTTTGTAATCCTTTGTAGATGAATAGGTGATTATAAATAATAAACAAACAGAAATATAACAATAACATATGATAAATAATTAATAAATGAATAACTAAAATTAAACATATAATAATAACTAAATAAAAAAAAATGGTAGACATTACTTCATAATTTTAGGTGCTTATTTAAACAAGTCTTATAACTTTGAACTGTACTTCATTGCAATGTCTCTGAAGGAAGTTTATTACATTCATTTACTACAAATTAGATATTCTTCCTGACAGCTTGAGAACATTACTTCATGGCTCATTTGCATTCAATGCGAAAATTTAGCCAATTTTGATGTTGTTAATTTCCTTTAGAATCTTAAAGACCTCTATCAAATAACCCCTGAATCTACGCTTTTTTTTTTATTCTTTTTTTCTTTGGGGAAATTAGATTCATGTCTTATATTCGATATTTCTATGGTTTGTTTCAGATATTTGCAATAAATTTTGTGTCTCACTGGGTATGGCCTCGGTGTGGAGTCCTATGGAACGCTAGAGGGCCTTGTTCAGTAGATGTTTGGTCTCGACAAGGGAATCAATATTGGTCCATAGCAGGGTTTGAGTATCAACCTCCTGGCGGAGGGAGTCAAACACACAAGTTTTTTCTTGTAGTTCTTCCTCGACCAAGGTCTTCCTGATGTCAAGGGCAAAGTGTAGTCTAATGTTGCAATAACGCGGCAAGATATTATATGAACTACAGCAAATTGTGCTCTGATGAGTTTTTTATTAAGATTTTCAAGTCTTCCGAAGATATTTCTAGTAGGGAGAGGAAAAAGAAAAACAAAATTACCGTTAGATGCCATCTAATACGCGGAGCAAGTAACAAAACGTTTCGTTAATTACAGTAAGCATTTTTCAATTGTAACAGACACGGAGAAAGTTAGAATAAAAAGACATAATATAAACATCGGAAGAGTGTTTATATATATATATATATATATATATATATATATACATATATATATATATATGTATATATATATATATATTGTCACTATACTACCCCTAGCCAGGTGACACGATACCCCATCCGGGTGTCAAGATATCCATTTACCTAAATGACATCCTTCCAAGTACCCTTATCCTTCTACTTCGCCATTTGTTCGAAGGAACAAGCAGTCAACCTTCTCCCCCTCCCCCTTTCTTAGGCCGTTCCTCAGTTTGACCTAAGCAACCATCCTCAGCCAATCACTGGCCAAGACGTCAGCCTAGATGGACTATATTAGCCAGGCATCCCACAACTCAGCAGACTCGCCTCTAGCTAAGCTGCCTGTCCCTGC
>NC_134791.1:59982958-59985458 GCF_046742065.1 Oratosquilla oratoria
ATAATACAAAATATAAAACGGTAGTTGACCACAGTTATTGGCGAGAGAGGGGACAATGAATTGCGTCTGTGGGAGACAGATCCTGACTGCTTTCATCACACGGTTTCACAAGGTGGTTAAAAATACTTCCATAGTAGCTTCTTGTGACCCATGATGGGTACCTCTATGTAATGCTCCCGTGTAATGTATGACGAAAAGAATAACTTCCACGCATATATCTTCAAACCCATCAATATCCACATCTACAACTCAAGGTGCAGCAAGAGAGTAGGCATCCATTCTCTGGACCAAGCCTAATATCTCTTGATCATCTCAAACTATTTTCTTTCTACTTTCTCACACAGGGGTACATACCAGCTGGTGACAGCTACACTCCTATCCTTTCCCTAGTAGCCGGTGACATGGAAATACCCAAGCTAATACGACAGACCTTCTTCTCAGAGAATTCTATGGGAAAGGCCGAGAATTATTATTATTATTATTTTTTTTTTTTTGGGGGGGGGAGGGTTTCCAGTCAGTAAAATCGAGTTACCGGTATTTGTATTTTATGTGTGCATTGGAATCCACTATTTCTAATGAAAATGTGAAATGACCCAGGAATCTTCAACGATTACATTTCACTTGCACGTTTATCCTCCCCTTCCTGACCATTTTTCGTTTCTTATATATATTCCGGCATTTCATGGCCAAGATAAACATTGGGTACTAATTTTTTGTTAGTTCCTGATGTTCTGTCACAACACCCATGCAGAGAAATAACGGCACATATAATGTTGTGTCCTGTGTCTATTTTTTGAGTCGTTCAGATTGTTATTGCTTATACAAGTCCTGGACAAGAACTTCCAACAGTCATATAGGCATAACATGTTATCGATTTTCGAAAGATAGGACTGAGTGTAGCAGCAGAAATTCTGAGTACTATCTTTATCTTAACATACATAACCAGGACGACCACCACAACCATGCATGATTTATCCATGCTCTCCGTGAATAAAGACAATAGACCTAATAATGGGTCTTGTAGCACTCGGTTCGCAGAGCCACAGTAGTGGCATTGGGCGTTTACAAGGCTAAATAAAGGTTTACTATTTGATAGTGTTATCAATGTCATCAAGAAATTTTAATAAACAATAAATGTAACAGTTTTGACGATCCCGATGGCAGCACTATCAATAATGACTACGGTAGTGATGGACAGAAGATGTGGATATGGTGCACGTTGGTGAGAGCGAGACTATACTATTGAGAGTTAAAATGAAAGCGATGGTGCTAGTGCTAAAATATGCCAGTGTTAGTGTCAGTGCTTGTGTTAGCATTCATGTTTGTGTCAGCGATAGAGTCCAGATTACTGTCAAGCGGCGGCTGTGGTGGGAGCGTAAAAGATGTTGGTGGTGATAGTAGTTGAAGTGGTGCTAATTCTATTGTTGGTATCCTTATGGGTAGCGATGGTGATATAAAAAGGAGCCCAGAGCAAATATATACGAGGTCATCATAGTTACAAAAAACAGGAATCATTCTTAAATGCGCCTGCGCAGACACAGCCGAGGAATAAGTTAACAGAGTAGAAAGATCTTTCCTTTGCAGCTGATCCGATTATTGCTACCGGGAACGGCAAGGATGAAAGACCAAGACATTTGAAATAGACGCAACGAAAAGGGAGAGGATAAATCTTTCGCTTTCCAAGGAAGTTAATGGATTGAAAATAAGAAGTGATGATGAAATTAGTTAATATAAAAGTGTTAATGTAAAAAAGACTATAAGCTGGTACATCACTGAATGAACGTAGCATTTAGGCATTATATTTATCTTTTTCATGGAATGAATAATACATAGAAATATTATAACAGCAACGAAGGCAGATCCAAATTGTGGCATATGAAATATCGGCTCTTTTACTGATTATAATAATATATTAAAGCCAAAGGAGATATCAAGACGTAAATAAATCAAAACATTACATTGTGAGAGCAACTTGAATCTTCCCAATACCCCATTCCTATTCAAAGTGCATTATCATTATCATTATCATTATCATTATCATTATCATTAATATTATCATTAATATTATCATTATTGTTATCATTATTGATATTATTAATATCATTATAATATTAATATTATTTTTAACATCATTATTGATATTATTGTTGATAATATTATCATTGATAATATTATTAGTATTATTTTTTATATTATTATCAATATCATTATTAATATTATTATCAATAGTATTATTAATATTATTATTAATATTATTATTAATATTGTTATTAATATCATTCTTAATATTATTATTAATATTAATATTGATATTAATATTAATTATTAATTTTATTATTAATATTAATGTTAATATTATTATTATTATTTTTGTTATTATTTTTATTACTAATATAATATTATTATATTTATTAATATTATTATCATTATCAATAGTATTATTATTATTAATAGTATTATCATTATTATTAATATCATTATTAATATTATTGATATTATT
>NC_134791.1:59990458-59992958 GCF_046742065.1 Oratosquilla oratoria
TAGGAAAAAATTTAAAATAATACCTGGTTATTTTATATGATTGTTGATGAACCTGATTTTTTTTTATTCCTTTTTACATATCCATTCTACCTCTAGCCTGGTTATAACCAGAAAGGATTCTTGCCTATATGTTGAACTATTAATAGGCATCTTAAATTTCCGATGGTTGCAAAGCTTTTATCCTTATATATGAAGAAATAATAAATATTACAATTCTGTAGGCTACATCACCGAAGGGCATTATAGAAAATATACAACAAACGAAACCTTATTTCAAAACTATATAAAGGCGCTATTGTTCTAAATCCTACAAGCGTTTATAAGTGAATTAGTTCAGAGTTCAAAAGTTTATAATAAATTGTGAGTCCCATGTAAGATTTTTTTCTTTTCTTTTTATTGAGGAATGAATACAACTATGCAGTGAGTGCTTACGTCAAAAATACTTGAAGCAGTCTTGACTACCGTCGAGATTCTTCTTAATCCATCCAACCCAATCATACGCTGTACAATTTTTATCTTAAATAACGGAAGATGATTTTTTTTTTAGCATGACTGAACAAAATCACCGTCCAGGTTTCCCGTTAGGCCGTTAGGCGGGAGTTTGTGACCTTAAACCATATCATTATATAATTCTTAGTATTGTAGGAAATTTTATTCAGCTGGGGCAGGACCAAGTATCGAAAAGGTTCAACGTTTATAAAAAAATTCCTGATTCTAGACACTACAAATACGTATTCCTTTTCACTGGTTCGGTTCCCTCGAATAATATAAGCAAACCCTCTCAATGGAGTAAATGTGGCGTGATGCGACTCAAAAATGTGATGCAGAGTCGTAAAACCTTAGGGTTTACGAGGACCATGCACACGTGCCAGAATATCTTATCATTTAGGAGCTTATCGAACGAAAAACATCCGGGAGCTATAAATCAACGCTAATAAGAATATGCACTATAGAAATAAATGCTAAGAATAAAAAAGTATGAAAATAGAACAATTAAATTAACTGACAGAAATTAGGAAATGATATTGACTGATTTACAAAAAGATATAGGTCAAGCCCGCCAATTATCTGTGCATGCGTCAGATTACCCATATATAAGCCCGCGCAACTAGGTAGGTGGCTACTTTTGGTATGAAAATAGAACAATTAAATTAACTGACAGAAATTAGGAAAAGATATCGACTGATTTACAAAAAAATATAGGTCAACCCAGCCAATTATCTGTGCATGCGTCAGATTGCCCATATATAGGCCCGCGCAACTAGGTAGGTGGCTACTTTTGGAGTTGGGGTCTTGCTTTGCACTCGGGCGTCTGTATTCTAACCAGGAAGTCCCTTCAGGAAACTATACTTGATCACCTCCACTATCAGCAGATGCTCGCGATCATGCTGAGTACTAATCACGGTCCCATCCACCTGTGTACCCTCTATCGCCCTCTCCGTATCCCCTTCCCCCCTTTTGTTGACACTGCCAAAGTGATGTCATACAAAGTTCCAACCTTGTTCATTGGCGACTTCAACTCCAGGCATGCTGACAGGAGCCCCGGCAAGCATAGAAGTAACTCAGTGAGTCGGCAACTGCACTCTCTTACTGTACTTCATCGGCTGAATTTCCTAGATCCGGACTTTCCCACACTTATAGCCCAAGAAATACAGAGTAAGCCCGACTTGGTGTTCTCTAACAGCCGTGCTTTCTTCCTCAATTCTACTCTCTCATCCGGTGCCCCCACCCTCTCTGACCACCTACCCTTGATCCTTTGCATCTCCGCCTCAACCATCATCATACCCAATGAGCCTCGGTTACGCTACAGTCAGGTCGACTGGGATGGCTTTAAAAACACTCTTATGACATACACCAACACCAACATAAACAACGCTCCACATGCAGTGATAGAGCAGGAATGGCGCTCACTCACGAAGTACATTCCTAGAACAAAGCACCGCAAGGTTGTCACGTTCACCGCTTCTATGCACAATAACAGACTATGCATTGCATTACAGAACAGATTTACAGACCTACAAGCACCTCCAGAGGCCCGTGACGCTATCCTACAAGACATGGACTGGCTACAGAGGAGCCTGAGGAAGTCCCTCTACATCGATTCACATCGTGAGGAGGAATAATGGAAGGCTTTGCTCTCCGGTGCCTGTACGAGAGATCCTTCCAAGTTCTGGAGGACCATCAAACGACAGTTGGAGGAGTGCTCTGTGCCTCCACCCAAGATCATCAACCATCTGAATCACTATGCACACACACCCCAACACCAGGCTGACCTTCTGGCATCAGTATGAAGTGAGGTTTTTAAACCCCATCCTCTGCAAGGATTACATTGCTTTAGCACCTTGCATAGCCTTAACTCGTTCATGAATAGCTGTAGTGACCCCATTCACGACGAGACTGTTGATCTCTCTCAGATGTAGGTGATCCTCATATGTGCCCCCATCGTTTTGTAGGAGGTAAAGGGGTTATCCGATTTTAAAATTCAAATCACCTGGCCCTT
>NC_134791.1:60000458-60012958 GCF_046742065.1 Oratosquilla oratoria
GCTAACACAAACACTGACACTAACTCTGATGTATTTTAGCATTAGCACCATCGCTTTCATTTTAACGCTCAATAGTATGGTCTCGCCCTCACCAATCTGCAAAATTACTGTTATCACAACGAGCACCATATATACATCTTCTGTCAATCACTACTTTAGTTATTTTTGATAGTGCTGCCATCGGTATCGTCATAACTGTTACATTTATTGTTTACTAAAATTTCTTGATGACATTGATAACACTGTCAAATAGTAAACCAATAAACGCCCAATGCCACTATTGTGGCTCTGCGAAGCTAGTGCTACAAGACCCTTTATTGGGTCTATTACAATATTGTTTACCTATCTCTTCACTTACTAGTATAGCCACCCCTTCCCTCCCTCGCCCTCTCTTCACTCCTGATAACCTCCTACTTACACTCCCAAACTTACACTTGCCCTTCCCTTTCAGCTTAGTTTCACTCAAAGCAAACACATCCATCTTTCTTCTCACAAACATACTACCTAAACTCCCAGACCGTCTTATGATTATATATTTACATGTTGGTCTAATTGACCCAGATTCCCATTCTCTGTGTTATTGTATTATACCTGTATTGTTTTGTTCTCTTAATATAATTTTTTTTAGTTATTTCAAGTTTAATATTCCTTTCTGTAATCTTGTCCTTGTTACCTACTTCTAGTCGTACAGATTTATTTGGATACAGAGCGGATTACGAAGTCTAAAGTTCACTAATAAAAGTGAGCTGACACTTAGGCTCCCTCGTCGTAACAAAGTGGCGACCTTGCAAAGATTTTTCAAGTATATGTAATAGCACACTTTTTTCAGATATGGGGGAAGTGGCCTTGCTGTGGATGTGCTGTGTCTTGCGACACTGCTTCTGACCCAGGACAGTGGACAGGATGCAGGGATGACCCGTGTAGCCTTTGACTGGTTGCGTGGCTGAGGACGGCGTTTCTATTCAGAGCGTGGGAGCACCGCTGCCGCCAGTTATGTAACCTTTTGGTTTGTGTAGGCTACATAAGGAGGACTTAATGCGGGCGAGATAAACTCCAAAGGGGGAGCTTTCTTCTATTTATTGATCTGCAGTTATTAACAAAATAGAATATAGGCTTTTTTGGGTAAAATACAGTAAGTGACAGGCCTTGACCTAGGGCACACCTGACTGACAGTCTTATCACACTGCTCAGCCCTATCGCTGGTAGGCTCTTGACCTGCCCAGCTCTGGCATTTGTGACATAGGTGTCAGTGGGTTGTTGTAAGTGAAGGCGTTAGTCTCGTTATTCTATACATTGGGGTCAGTTTTATATACGAGGGTTAGTCGTATAGTTGGTGGGTGTTGTTAGGTATGTTATATATATGTTAGCTTATGAGTAATATGATAAGGGGCAGTTAAATAAAGGATTTTTAATAGTTTAGTCTGGTGACATTGGGTATCTATATCTTGTTTGTCTTGAAATGTGCTGCGTTAGATGTATATATCTGGGAAATGCAAGGTAAGCAAGAGGGGAGTCTCGCTATGTTGCAAGCATGTGGACCACGTGCGTGGTAGGTGATGGTTAGTAGTGGTTACACCCGTCATCCAGGAGGTGCTAAGATAAGAGGGAGGGAGGAGGGAATATGTAGGGATATGTAGGGGATGGAATGGGTGGGAGTGGTTTCTATGCCTTTTTTTTTAAGCTATCTCCCGTGTAAAGGGGAAAATACTTTGGTATATTGACAACATTGACAACATCAAAAATGACAAAATTTTCACATTGAATGAGAATCAGATAAGAAACAATGGTCTCACACTGTCCGGAAATAGATTCAATTTGGAAGTAGGTAAAAACAACTTTGCCAACCGTGTAGTTAATGAATGGAATAAACTTTCTGCACAGGTAGTGCAATGTAGTTCAGTTCGAAGCTTTAAGAATCATTTAGATAAACACCTAAGCAATATTGTATATTATTTGTTTTTGTTTTATTATCATTTGTCTGTTTGATTTTCATTTGTTATTAGTTATATGTTAATTTATTATTATTTACTATTTACCTGTTTGTTTATTGTTTAACTATACCTATGCATTTATTTATGTATTTTATTTGTTATTTACATTATTATAGTTTTTATTTATTATTTTATTGTTATGATTTTTTCGCATCCGACCTAGATATGGACCAAAAGGTCTCCTGTTGGCATGCTTCGCCTTTGTAATCCTTTGTAATATTCACGGAGAGCATGGATAACTCATAGAATTATGCATGATTGTGGTGGTCGTCCTGGTTATGTATGTTAAGGTAAAGATAGTGCTCAGATTTTCTGTTGGTACACTCTTTGAAAAATTGATAACAAGTTATGCCTATATGACCGTTGGAAGTTCTTGTCCAGGACTTGTATAACCACTAACAATCTGCACGACTCAAAAATTAGACACGGGACACAAAGTTCTATGTGCAGTTATTTTTAGGCATGGGTGTTGTGACAGGACGTCAGGAACCAACAATAGAATTAGTACCCAATGTTTATCTTAGCAATGAAATGCCGGAATATATATGAGAAACGAAGAATGGTCAGGGAGGGGAGGATAAATATGCAAGTGAAATGTAATCTTTGAGGATTCCTGGGTCATTTCACCTTTTCATTAGAAATAGTGGATTCCAATGCACACATAAAATACAAATACCAGTAACTCGATTTCACTAACTGGAAACCCGAATCCACCCTCCCCATAAAAAAAAAAAAAAAATCGGACCTTCCCATTATGATGACGGTTTAATATTTCAGTAATACATTTGAGAACTTACCGGTCACCTTTGTTTTAACCTGCGTAGATTCTCTAAATGTAGTTGCTTTAGAAATACGATATCTTGAAGGCCTTCTGAACCGAAGACGTGATCCCTTGGTTAGAGGTTTCCAAAAAAGAAGTCCTTCTTCGTCCTGAGCTCAGGGTAATCTGATCACTGTTCCGACGGTGTTGCGCACACTGTACCAAGGGACTCTTACGAGTTCGAAAAGAGCTCAGAAGGCAACGGGTTAATATTTACTTTAAGTAATTTCTCAAATTTCTCGATTTATTCAACCAAAATAGTTACATAGATTTAATAAACAAAATAAAGAGGAGGGGAGTTTAATCGTATCTTATCTAAAGTTACAATAGTGCGGTTCGAAGTTTCAGGAAAGTCTTCTGAATCGAAGAAAATAACACTTAGAGGGAAAGTTTCCCGAACTAAGGTAAACACTAAGATTCCCAATAACAATTACCATAGCCTTCCAGACAACAGAAAGAAAGTGTTTAATGAATACAACAATTTCGAGGAAATTTTACATTACCTTTTTAAGAGTCAGAGACCTTACTTGGTCTCTGGAGGCTAGCGCAGTTTTACAAGAAGGTCTGAACGAGGTAGGTTCCGGAGCGACATAGCTGTTTTCCAGAGAAAAGACCTCATCCAAATTTGAAGCCTATTTAAAGGGCTCCAAGTCGCTAGCCCACAAAATAGGATCCCCAGGGGATTCATCCTCATGACAGGAATGTAACTCCGCATGGAGCTCTAGAATGTTTAAAAGTCTAACGTTGACTTTGATAGAGTTTCCATCGGGCTTAATGACAGAAACTGTACGTATCACATGGTCTTAGGAAAATTTTCTACAACATGAACTAAGGACCAGAAGGGTCTGGTCTTATAAGACAGTTTCAAAAAAGCAATGTCATCCCTTTCCCAGCTTCTAGAACTGTGGTACGCAGCTCTATCCCTTTCCCTTAAGCTGACCAAGTACTCTGTCAGCCATCGTTTCTTAAACTCTTCATAAAAATAATCCTTACAGTCCATGACTAATTTAAGAAGAGAAGGATAGTCTTCTCCTGATTCCTATTCAAGGACTTGTTCCAAGTCGCCGAACATCAAGGAAGGAATGGTCCTTCCTATAAGGAAATGATTAGGGGTAATGCCATCCACTTCGTCTTCACAGGAACGATCAGTAAGATGTCTATTAAAAAAAATGAACATCGGACAAAAGGGTGGTAATCTCTGCCAGGGAAGGAACAGACCTACCCAATACCTTATAAAGACATTGTTCCATCGTCTAAATCAACCTTTCTCAAGTGGCACCATACCATGCAGCATAAACAGGGATGGTTTTATGCTGAACAGGGGAAGTTTTAAACTTCTCTAATTCAGAAGATGATAGAAGTTGTCCAATAATACTTCCCGCTTGTATAAAGGATTTGGCATTATCAGAATAAACTACTGAAGGAGTTCCATATCTGTTGGTAAATCTAACGAAAGCCAAAATGAACTAAGCAGTGGACAAAGAATCCACAACTTCCAAATGAGCTCTAGTATTAAAACAAGTAAATATCAAAATGTAGGCCTTGACCTTATCTCCATTTCTATCTCTAACCCATATATGCCCCGTGTAATCCACGCCAGTATGGGCGAAAGGCACACTTTAATTTACTCTAGAGGCAGGTAAAGAGGAAGGAGAAGGATAGTTAACAGTACGGGAATTATATTTTTTACAAGCTATACAACCCTTCAAAATGTTTAAAACAGCTTGTCTGGCTTTAAAGATCCAGAATCCATGCATGCAAAGGAAATTAAGAGTAGCTTGCAGTCCCATGTGCATTACTTGACAATAAGCAAAGAATATCAAGAGTTTAGTCAAATGATGGGATTTGGACAAAGAAAGGGGATTCACTACCTCCTATTTGAGGTCAATGTTCTTGTCAATCTTGCCCTTGGACCTTATCAATTCATTCTTGTCCAAGAATAAGTTCATTTGACTTACTAAAGGAGGTATGTCATTAGTATTGGAGTTCTGTAAATAAGCCAATTCAGCAGGGAAGGAACCCCTTTGCATTATACCCATGAAATAATTAGAAGCGGCCTTTACAGGGTCAGCATTAGACATCTTAAACAAGAAGACGGCCTTAAAGATCAAAGAAGCGTGATGTAAAAGTTTGCTATAAGAAGAAAACTTTAAGGCACCAATTAGAGGAGGAGTATCAACTTGCACAACAGCCGCATGACAATGTCTCCTTTGATGCTGGAGTGCATACATCCCAAAAAACCCTTCGGCCATGTATGAGGTGGCAACATCAACCATTCCGGTCCATAAACCCACCAATTGAATTTTTCCTTGAACACCTTAGCAATGCAAGGTTTTGCTATTAAATCAGCCATATTATGTTCATAAGGAACATAGGTAAAGGAAATAGGAGTATACTTGGCTTTGAAATTTTTCAAAAGATTAGAAATTTCCTTCAATCTACTATTAACAAATATATTCTTCTTAGGAACTTTGTTGGTCAGGATCCAAAAATGGGCAACTTGACTATCAACAAGGAGTACCACAGAATCAACCAATGGGGCAGACACCAGTCCTTCCTCAAAAATAGTTTTGAGGCATTTTATTGGTAGTAAATCTGCCATAAGCTCCAAAAAAGGCAAAGTTCTTTGTTTAATAGAAGCCACCTTGACCTTGGCAAATAGAGGAGAGCCATTATACTCCTTTAACTCTCTTCTTTCTTGCCCTACATAGATGGCAAATTCATAGGCTTCCTTAGAAGCATCAGCAAAAACAAATAATTTAAGGGGAGATTCAGAACAGAAAGTTTTCCTTTTAAAGGATAAGTCATTAACCTCCCTAAAGTTTTCGCATAACTTCTTCCATCTTGTAAGCAACTCGCTATCCAATTTCAAATCCCAATCTACCATTTTTTGGCACATCTCTCTAATAAGAATTTTTCCTTGTAATAACACAGGAGAAATAAGACCTAATGGATCATATATAGAAGCCAAAGAAAACAAAACTTGTCTATTGATCGAGGCATCTTTGTTAAGGGAAATACCCTTGATTCTCAAGGTATCATAATTCTTATTATAAATATATCCCAACACCTTTACCTCTTCTTTATTGCAAATGACTTCTAGTTCAAGAACAGAAAGAACAGAAGCCTGGTTGCATGTCCAATCCCTGAGAGGTAAACCTCCATTAAGCATGATGTCATTAATCCTCCTAAAGAAACAGAACCTATTAGGATCACTCTCATCCTTCAAACGGATCTGCAAGAAGACTTTCATAATATCGGCTAAAATTATAAAATTATTGGTTCAGAAGTACAACAAGAGAGAGAAGAGGTTGTTCATCAAATCAACTCCCGGGAATGCAGCTTCATTTAAGGAAGGGGCTTTCCCTATTTTGAGAGAGTAGTTGAAAACAGGTCTTATTTTAGAGGTGGCAAGTTCATCATTCTTGAGCACATGTCTATGGGGTATAAAAGTTTGGCCAGGGACTCTTTTAGTAACTGGTTCAATAATACCCAAGACCTATTGCTGGTCAAACACAGCTTCATACTCCTCCTTTTGTTCAAGCTTGTCACAGACCCTTTGTGCCACTGCCAAGGCTATCCTTAGATTTGAGGGAACAAGGTCTACCAAATCCTTTTTCCACGGAATCTTTACATAATAGTGTCCATACTCGAAGGAAATGGACTGTTTAAATTTATCAACTTCCAAAGCATCAATGACAGGGGTTTGTTCTTTTTTAATGCCAATGGATTCTAAAGAATAAAAATGATCAAGACCATACTTTACATTAGAGTTAAAAAAGACTTCCTACAAAGGTTCAAATTGTAAACTTACTGGTTCTAAATAGAAATTGACAAGTAACTTTTCTTTGCCTAACTTTTTGGGAGGAAAGAATTTAACAGTCTTTTTAGACTGAGTACAGGAAGTACCCTTCTCAGGTTTCTTTAGAGAAATTCCATTGGCCTTAAAAGAATTGCAGAAAATAAGAGAATACCCATTGTATTCCTCAATACAATTTAACAAATCGACTCCAAGGTCAGATTCGGGATTTATCCTCAAAGGTTTCTCCTTAAAATTGAAGCTATCAGAATTTTGTACTTCATTAAAGGGCATTTCAGAAACCCCCTTTATCATTCTCCTTATATAGAAAGATTTCTCACTAGGAGGGATATATTGAACCCCGGTCCCGTATGGAATGAAACCACCAGCAAGTTTAATAACCCTCCAAGACGGGCTACCATATAAGGGGGCTCTCTCAATAGAAAACTGCTGAAGGTTTTGCAGAATGTCATTTCCAATGATGCCCAAGACCTTCAGTTAATCTCACTTCACCTTGGGAAAACTAGGAAAACATAAAAATTATGATTGTTCATACTTTGGAGTACAGAGGATAATGAAGGAATTTGTATGGACAAGTTGAATCCTTCCATTGCGAAAAACAAACTAAACAGTTTTAACCCGGAGGGGAGTTTGAAATTTGCAGCATAATTAAAACTCCTTTTATTCATTAGAGGTAAACCAAATGAAGAAACCAACTTGTCCATAGGAGGACTTAAACAAGGCCCTGCTATGTCCTCCACCAATTCATCGTTAATAATGAAAAACTGGGCTCTAGTGTCTAATAGGAAGAGAAAATGGGCAGTTTTCTTGTCTCTGCTAAGAAGAAGGGAAACCAAAGGAACAACTGAATCCGATAAACCATGAAAATTAAAATATTTTCCTTCGGAAAGAGGTCACTTGTTAGCCATAGGACACATGGCTCCATGATGCTCGGGTTTGTTACACACAGAGCATTTATAAGGCAGAGCGGCCTTTAACCCGGGGCATTCCAAAGAGCCATGTCCATGATTGAAACATCGGTTACACAGTCCTAATTGAGCTGCTCTAGTTTTTCTGTGTTCAAGGGAAATATAGGAAGAACACTTTGAACTTGCATGGTCAGAAGCGGGGCAAAATCTACATCTGAAAGACTTCTTAACGGAATCTGGATTGACCTTAAAGGAGTGACTAACTCCCTTGCTAGAATCAACAGTTTTTTTCAAGGAATTTTCCTTAAAGGCAAGGGAGCTGGTAGTATCACTTCGTCTGGGTTTGACGTTAAGGTCATTAGATCCCATTATAAGTCTAGCTAAAACAGATTGATAACATTCTTTAAGTTGATTAAAATTGGGGTAATTTGAATTAATTACCCAATACAATTCAATCAAGAAAAATTTAGGTAATTTATTTAAAATTAACTTACTAATCAAAAGGTGGCCCTCGCTTCCAGCCTTAATAAAGTTAACTTCAATCCCCTTATGGTCTTGTAGTTTAAAATCTACAGACCTAATGTAACTTTCTAGGTCCTTCAACTTAGAGACCCCAGGTGCATTAATAATAGAATTTAACACATTGTCGAAGATCTCTTCCTTATTAAAAAACAAATCATCAAGAAGAAGGAACGCAGTGCCATAATTGGAATCATCAACTGGTAAATTCTCCACTAAGTGAAAAGCCTCCCCTCTGAGATACCCTTTTAAATAAATTAATTTCTGACTATTAGTCAGATTAGGAATACCAGAAATGGCATTCTGAAAACCCTTTTTAAAATTAAAGTAGGCAAGGGGATTGTGAGATTTACTCTCAAAGGGTTGAAGAAAAACAGGAGGGAAAGTTGTACAGAATGATAGAATCAACTCCAGTGGATTTGCTAGAATCACTAACCTTAGAACCTTGAACTCCCCGCAGTCTTTGTCACCGTTCCTTGAAAGGAGACAATTCTAGGAGGATGGACAGGTGGTAAGCCCTGGAATTTTCCATATACTCGTCCTTTCTTTCTTCAGGGAGTAACAAGTAAATGTCATTGTCAAACGTTTGAATTTCCATGAGGAAATTTTCAATTTGGGATAACATAGAATCAAGGACAGACACAGATAAAGTGTCTAGTTTTTAATTTTCTAATGCCTTAAGGTCCTTAGTGATTAAACATTTCTTGTGGACTCTTTGTCTTCGGACTTTTTTTAAGTTCTCAGACTCAGAAAATGACTTTTCGTCGCTAGTCATTTTGAAACAACAACACAAAGAAAGACTCTCCCCCAATTCAAGAGAGTACGACTGTCGTACCGAAAACTGTCTTATATACCAACCAATAAGACAGATCTTAGAGAAATTTCAAGATAAAAGGCAACAGAAATTAAACTGAAAAGGACAGACAAAGCAAGGGAAACCACGATTAGAAACAATAGATGCCATCAAGTTCAATAGAACAATTCGATAAACCTAGTAAAAGAATATGGGAATAATATGCGCCCCTTCAGTGCCGGTTACTTCCCATCAAAGAGAAAATAAGGTCCTCAAACGAGGAAATGACCAAATTCCGAACAAACTCAAAACGAGAGAATATCAGGAAGCCGGCCTTTGTAACCACCTACCGTAACTTTAAAGAATAAAACGCTAGATTTTAGCTTACAACAAAGGGGGAATTAAGTTAAAGTCGAAATTGACTGAAAAAAAGTTAAATTCAAACATTGAAGATTAAATTATCAAATTAGAGAAGATTAAATTACCTAAATTTAGAGAAGATTAAACCTATGAAAACTACGGTTTAACATTTCAGTAATACATTTGAGAACTTACCGGTCACCTTTCTTTTAACCTGTGTAGATTCTCTAAATGTAGTTGCTTTAGAAATACGATATCTTAAAGGCCTTCTGAACGAAGGCGTGACCCCTTGGTTAGAGGTTTCCAAAAAAGAAGTCCTTCTTCGTCCTGAGCTCAAGGTAATCTGACCACTGTTCCGACGTTAGTGCGCACAGTGTACCAAGGGACTCTTACGGGTTAATATTTACTTTAAGTAATTTCTCAAAGTTAATTCCCGATTTATTAAACCAAAATAGTTACATAGATTTAATAAACAAAATAAAGAGGAGGGAAATTTAATCGTATCTTATATAGAGTTACGATAGGCGTGGTTCGAAGTTTCAGGAAAGGCTCCTGAATCGAGGAAAATAACACATTGAGGGAAGGTTTCCCGAACTAAGGTAAACACTAAAATTCTCAATAAACATTACCACACCATAGAATTCTCTGAAAAGAAGGTCTGTGTTTTCCCAGTTGTATTTACCTAATTGTATGTTACGGGAAGGGGAGCTATGCTCGTGGTGTCCTGTCTTCTTATCTCAATTCATCTCGACTGTTTTTAAATTCTTATATCGTTTTTGCACACACCACATTCTAATCTGACTTGTTTCAAATGTCTATTACCCTGTGGGGAAAGCTGTTCTTATTTAGGTCTCTTCTATAACTGTTTTTCTTGATTTTCTTTCCGTGTCCTCTTCTATCTCTACTATTCCATTTTATTAGATCCTCTCTATCAATTGTTTCTATGCCTCTCATGATTCTATGAATAGTTATCAAGTCTCCTCTCTCAATTCTTTGCTGTAATGTCTGTAGCTCAAGTTTTGTTAATCTCTCTTCATATGATAGTTCTGAGAGTGTTGATGCCAATTTCGTAATTGCTCTTTGTATGCTTTTAAGTTTTGTTATACATTTTTTTTTGTACTTTATGACCACGTCGTCGCTGCATACTCCAATCTTGGTCTTATCAAAGTGACCAGTATGTTCCTCACCATTTCTTCGTCCAGGTATGTAAATGTCACTTTGATTGTTCTTATCAAATTATAAGTTTCTCCATTTTTTTTTATATGTTTCTCAGGGGACATATTATTCATAATAATTACTTCCAGGTCCTTCTCATTTTCTACATTTTTAATTTCTTCCTCTTCCAATTTATATGATCCCATTTTTTTTTTCTCTTTCCAGGTTCCATTATACTAAACTTCTTAATACTGAATTCCTCTATAGAGTTCACTTTTTTCAACAATTTTGCATTGTCAGCAAAGAAGCTCATACAACTTTCAATTCCTTTATCCATATCATTGATATATATAGCAAATATTATTGGGGCCAGAAATGTTCCTTATAGAACTCCACTAATCACTTCATCCACTTCAGCAGTTTGCCCTGTATTCATCCTGCAGTTTCTAGTTTCTTTAGCAATTTCTTATGTGACACCTTATCAAAACCTTTTTTCAGGTCTTGAAATGCACAATCAGCCCATCCAACTCTCTCTTGTATTACATTTATTAGCCTTAAATAGAAATACATTAAGTTTGTGACGCATGATCGTCCTTGTCTAAATCCAGATTGCTTTGGATTTAGTACGTTGTTTTTTTCCAAACGCTTTACCCATCTAATTTTGATAATTCATTCACAAATTTTAGCTATCGTACTTGTAAGAGAGACCAGTCTATACACATTAGAGTCTTCCTTGTTTCCCGCTTTATATATTGGTGCTATATTTGCTGGAACTTTTCCTTCTTTAAATGAACTGTTTATTAGACTATGTATCTTGCCTGTTAGTTCTTTCCTGCATTCTCTCAAAATCCAGCTTGCCATTTCATCTGATCCATGTTACTTCTATCTCTTTCATAGGGAGGACTTTCTCCTCCTACTCGATATATCTAGGTTGTATGTTCTCCCTTCTACACACCAATTTAAAATGCTTGTTCATAATTTCTACCATTTCTATTTCCTCTATTTATTCAACTCCTCCTTGTCGTAGTTTCTCTAATTCTTGTTTGTTTTTCAGTTTGTTATTTACAAATCTGTATATTAGTTTTGGTTGATCTTTACATTTTTCTATGACACCTTTTTCGTATTTTCTCTTTTCTTCTCTGCATACTTGTACATATTTATTTCTATAACTAATATATATTTTTCATTTTTCAGGTCTTTTGTCTTTTTTTCATTTTATCCAAACTTTATCCCTTTTGTCTTTTACCTTCCTACATCTTTTGTTGTAACAACACTTTATATATATTCTTCTCGTTTTTGTCTTGTAACATAGTTTCCACTCCTTTATAAAAAAAAATTCAAAATATTCCATTTCTCTTCTGCTGTTGTTTCCTCATTGTGTATCCTTTCCCAGTCTGCTTTTTTTTTATTCTCTTGTTTTATAAAAAAAAATTCTCCATACATCAAGCTTCCCTTGCTATATTGATATTTTTTCCATGTATTTTCCTTATTTAGTTCCAGTTTAACCAATATATGGTCACTTTTACTTTTTGGCGTCTTATATTCAATCTTGTCCACTAATGCATGAGAAACGGTTTGAAAATTATGAACGGCTTTTATCAACATAAAGAGGAACATAAGTCCACTAGATATAGATAAAATCAAAACACAGGACAGTTTGATAAAAAATAAATTATCGATTATATAATATGTTCAGACAAAAGAATTTCCACCAATATAAAGGTAATACCAGGAGTGAGTTTAGATTCTGACCACAGGTTACTAGTGGCTGATCTTAAGATAAGTCAGGTAAAAACACGGCAATATAGAAAAAGAAAAGTAATTTAAAAAATTGCAAGAGGAAGATAAAAAGAATGCTTATGAAAATAAACTTACACAAAAATTGGAGAAGCAAAATGATGCGGAAAAAGAAAGATGGGATATTTTGAAAGAAAAAATTAGTGAGGTAACAGAAGAAACTTTATTGGTCGAATGGATTGGTGAAAATAAGAAAAGACACACACCTTGGTGGAATGTGAAGGTCAAACAGGCAGTAAAAAACAAAACTTTAAAGTTAAGAAAGTGGCTAAGAAGACGAACACCTGAAAGCCAAAGGCAAAGAAAGAAACAAATCTTGCAAAAGATCGAGCAAAGA
>NC_134791.1:60017958-60032958 GCF_046742065.1 Oratosquilla oratoria
AAAAGCCCCAGACACACAATAAACCAATACAGTCCTACATAACTCCCCATATATATACAAATAGACAGTATTGTGTTAAGAGAAGAGTGATAGAAGGGTGAAAGAAAACTCCAACATCAAAGATAGTTATAAACTGACAATTACAATTGGAAGGACTTCTGTAGGACCTCTCATTACATGTAGTGTTCAATAAACCTATTAAAATATTTATTGATACAGGATCTGTAGTCAATTTTATAACTAGTAGAATTTTAAACCAGGTAAAACCAGACGTGAAAATATTGGAGCCAATCCATTACTCACTGCAAGGAGTAATTGGAAATCAGTTAAAAACATTAGGCAAGGTTGAACTAGAAGTCATCTTATATACAAATGAACATTTGCACATTCAAGTAGTTGTTGTAGAAGGATCTGTTTTTCCAGAAGTTTTTATTGATAGGATTTTGCAACTGTGAGGTAAAAGAGAACATGGTCATATGACCTACTGACTTAGGGATATTAGTGAAATCACAGTCAATCCCATTTTTGAATCAACCAGACTTAAGACCAGTGACAAGAATAAAAGAATCCCTAGAAATAGATAGGAAGATAACATTTTTATTTTAGGTAACATGCCCGTGCGGTCCAGACCAACAGAAAGTAAAGTCACACATACTGACCCCAACTCAGATGTTCAAGAAATCCCAGAAATTACTAATTCATCAACTACAAAAGAACCTTGCAAATTGGGAATGGTGACGTAATAAAGTCGACATTATTACACGCCAGAGCAATTAACAGGGTCGAATTGCAGTTGAAGGAGTCACTGTACACTCTGAAATTTTAACCATCACAGAATCAGTTAATTAAAAGGTTTGAAATTGGATTTAGGGATTTATAAGTCAAATAACCATGGTAGAAATATTAATTATTAATACCTTGAATGGTACATAAATAGGATGTTTTCAGGTGTGTACAAAGCCCATTAAGATTTTAAATGAGAGTACTGAGGAGGTGAAATTACCAATTTCATCAATCTGTTCAGTTCAGGAAGAAACAGAGTTGGGAAAGAAATACAAGAATCAACTATACCTACTAATTGCCCTAAGTTGGATGAAAATTTTGTTGCTTTGCTCGTGAAGCATAATAAAAAAAAATTCTGCCGGGGGACGCCTTAGCAAAACAACTGTTTTAAAACATTAGATTAAATCAAGACCAGGGACTCAGCCTATTTATATTCCAGCCTAGAGTTCCTCACCCTAAACTAGGAATTGTAGATAGATTAATCACTGAAATGTTATCACAGGATATTATTGAACATAGTAAAAGTGAGTGGAACTTCTCTTTGATTCTGATGCCAAAATCAGATGGTGCTATGCGCCCAGTTATTGATTATAGGGAATTTAATAAGCACACCATACCATTACCAGTGATAGGGGACATTCTTAGAAGTTTGGGAACTGAGAATAGATATTTTAGAACTATAGATATCAAATCTGTTTTTTTTGGCAAATAGAGTTGCATGAACACTCACGAGAGTTAACAGCATTTTCTACTCCAACTGGACACTATGAGTTCAAATGAATGTCATTTGGGTTATATAATAGTCCATCAACTTACATGAGATTAATGAATACCGTTCTAGATGGGTTGTTAGGAAACACTGCCAGTGTATTTCTAGATGATATTTTAATAGTTTCCCGACAGCGTCTGAACACTTAAAGAAATTAGATTTGATATTCTCAAGACTAGTTGAAGCAGAATTGAAAGTGAAACTTAAAAAATGTAAGTTCTTGCGGGAGAGTGTTATCTATTGGGACATAAGATGGACAGGCATGGACTTAGTACAGTGAATTCAAAGGTTGAAGCAGTAAAGAATTTTCCAGTTCCAAACGATGTAGAAAAAGTTAGAAGATTCTTGGGATTGAGTGTATATTATAGAAAATCTATTCAACGATATGCTCACATTGCTAATCCATTAAGTTCTTTGTTGAGGAAGAACTCAAAGTTCATGTGGGGACCTGCACAACAGCAAGCTTTGGACAAGTTGAAAGATAAACTCACTAGTTCTCCGGCTTTAATATTTTCAGACTATGATAAAGATTTTATTCTTTGTACTGATGCATCTGACATAGGGTTAGGAGGCATACTTATGCAAGGGAGAAATGAAACTTTGAAACCAATAGCTTACACATCTAGATTTTGTAATAGCGCAGAGAGAAACTACTCTATAACAGAAAGAGAAACGTTAGCAGTGATATATTCATTAGAAAGCTTTAGATATATGATACTGGGATATCCAGTCAGAGTGTGGACTGATCATACAACTATTCAGAACCTATGCAAGCATAAGAATCTTAGGGGCAGACAAGCTAGATGGTTTGCAGTACTTCAGCGCTATGAAGTTAAGTTTGAATATATTCCGGGTAGAAAGAATGTTGCAGCAGATGCACTTTCTTGAAACATTAGCCAACCAACGACAGGGTTGATCAATTTTGTTTGTAGTATAGATGAGTTAGTAATCTTAGATGAGGAAATACTAATAAGAGAACAGAGGGATGATAAGACATGTGACTCATTAGTCAAGTATTTGATGAAATCAAGAAGAAACCCTTATAAGATAGAGGAACTTCATTTGACTAATGGACTTTTGTATAGAAAAATAGTTGTAAGTGGGAAAAATATTTCTAGGGGCCCAGTAAATCAGTTGGTAATACCACAAACTCTTGTAAAAGAGATATTGAAGATACTTCGTGATAGTGATTGTAGTTCACACCCACGGAAGGATAAAT
Source organism: Oratosquilla oratoria (assembly GCF_046742065.1). Classification (NCBI taxonomy): domain Eukaryota; kingdom Metazoa; phylum Arthropoda; class Malacostraca; order Stomatopoda; family Squillidae; genus Oratosquilla; species Oratosquilla oratoria. The sequence continues at coordinate 60,020,730 of NC_134791.1, forward strand.
CTTATAGACTAGCACAACTTAAATATTTTTGGCCTGATATGAAGAAAGATATTTATGATTATATAGATTTTTTTATGTGTTAAGGTGAAAGGAAATACGCGAAAACCTGCTCCTATGTTAACCTATCTCATTCCACAGAAACCTTGAGGAAGAGTTCACATAGATACATTGTAGTTACCTATGTCTGAGATTGATTATTTTTCAAGATTTTGTATTTCACAACCCATTCCAAATAAGAAAGCTGAAACAATTGCTTCAGTAATCTATGATCAGATAATCTGTAATTTCACTACACCTAAGATCTTAGTTTCAGATAATGGAACTGAATTTAATAACAAAATCTTAGAAAATTTATGTAGTTTATTTAAGATCAAGAAAGTCAGTATTTTAGTGAATCATCCACAAAGTAATGGGGTTGTAGAGAGGTTAAATAAGAACATTATTACATGTCTTAGAGGTATGATAAGTACTCATAGTATAACTTGGTCTACTTGGATTCCTTGTGTTAATGTACTCTGAGCAACCAAATTATCATAGCAACAGGTGAAGCACCTCATTTTATTATTTTTGGTGAAGACAAAACTCTTCCATATGAAATCTTGATTACAGAGCAGAAACCTGTGTATAGAATAGATGATTATATCTCATACATACATACATATACCAAGGCTTTTTCCCCCTTACCAGGGAGGTAGCCAAAAAGGACAAGGCATAAAATCATTCCCACCCATTCCATCCCCGAAAACACACCACACCCTCCCTCCCATCTTAGCACCTCCTAGATGACGGGTCATCCCTGCACCCTGTCCACTGCCCTGGGTCAGAAGCAGTGTCGCAGGACACAGCACATCCACAGCAAGGCCGCTTCATTAAATCGGCAACCCTCCCCCTCTCCATGCCCCCATATAAAGGAGAAGACGGGGAGAAATCCCTTCGGGCTGCGTCAAAATTTTTGCTCACACACTACCTCACCCCCCATTCCCCCGTTCATTCCACCTCATGCATCACAACATCATCCATATACAACCATTCTCCATTCACCCCTGTTTTCTGTCCTCTCCCGTCCTTCCTCAACAGACATTCCCCTCTTCCCAAATGCCCCTTTCACCCCATCCATCCATCTCATCCTAGGACGTCCCCTCATGTTCACTCCCTCCATATCTGCCTTCCATGCCTCTTTTACTAGTTTTTCTTCATTCATTCTTTCCATGTGTCCAAACCATCCTAATATTCTTTCATCAATCCTATCTCCCAGCTCCCTTTCCACCCCTGTTCTCCTCCTCACCTCCTCATTTCTCACTCTATCAAGCCTAGTAACCCCCATCATACTTCTCAGACACTTCATCTCAAACACATTCAAGTTCCTTCTCTCTTCCTCTCTTACGTTCCATGTTTCTGCTCCATACAGTGCTGTTGGCACAATCACTCCTTCATACAGTCTCCTCTTAGCATCCATTCCCAAATTTCTATTCCTCATTACACTTTTTAAACCACCAAGGCATTTACTCGCTTCTCTCAATCTACATTCTACCTCCTCCTTCACTCCACCTTTTCCTGCCACATTTGCACCCAAGTATCTAAAACTATCCACTTCCTCCAGTTGCTCTCCCTTAATGCTCACTTCCAGATTACTGCCACTTTCACCCCTTGTACATCTCATCACCTTACTTTTACCCACATTTATCTTCAGCTTTCTTCTATCACATACTCTCCCAAACTCTGTCACCAACTTCCTCAATCCCTCCTCCGATCCTGCCACAAGCGCAGTGTCGTCAGCAAACCTCCCACTTTTCTCCATTTTCCTTAACCATCTCCAATCCCTGACCCACTACCCTTGCATTCACCTCTCGCACCACCCCATCCATGTATAAGTTGAACAGCCAGGGTGACATAACGCATCCCTGACGAAGTCCCACCTTTACCTCAAACCACTCACTCTCTCCATTTCTAATCCTGACACAAGCTCTACTACTCTCATAAAAACTCTTGACAGCTCCGAGAAGCTTTCCTCCTATCCCGTATATCCGCATAACCTCCCACAGTGCCTTTCTGTCTACCCTGTCGTAAGCCTTTTCCAGATCCATAAAGGCCCAGAAAACATCCTTCCCCTTTCCTATAGCTTTCTCACATATCTGTCTTACCACAAAGATCTGATCTACACAACCTCTACCCGTCCTAAACTCACACTGTTCCTCACCAATTACTCCCTCTGTTCTTCTCCTAATCCTCTCAATCAAGATCCTCCCATAAGCCTTCCCGACTACACTTAACAAGCTGATCCCTCTGAAACTACTACATTCACACTTGCCCCCCTTTCCCTTGTAAAGTGGAACTATACAAGCACTCCTCCAGTCCTCTGGCACTCTACCTTCTCTCCAGCAAACATTAAATAACCTCACCAGCCAGTCCACCATCACTATACCTCCTTTTTTAAGACATTCTGCATGGCATCCATCCATACCAGGTGCCTTACCTGCTTTCATCATCTTAACTGCTGCCTTCACTTCATCCATCCTTATTTCTCCTCCATTTTCCTCACTCATCACTCTCATTTTCTTAGCATTTCCCACTGCAGCTATCTTTCCCTCCCTATCCTCCTTCACATTAAGCAACTCCCTAAAATATTCTGCCATCTTCCCCTTACTGCCTTCTCCTCCATTATCATCTCTCCATCTGCACCTTTTACATTTTCTTCTCTGTTTGATTCGCCTCCTCTTATATCTCAAATAGGATAAATATTTTTCAAAGTATTCATCAAAGAGTTAGAGAGCATATGTAGGAGTATTCACATGAGATTAAAAAGCAATAACACAAAATAGCACATAAACTAGAATTAAAATTGGGACATTTAGTCATGGTCAAACTACATTCACCCTATAATAAACTTTCACCAAGGTACTCAGGTCCATATAGGGTAATTGATTCTGCAGGTGGAAATAAATACAAGATCTTACACTTAGAAACTAGGGAAGAATTGATAGGCCACTTAGATGATATGAAGAAGGTTAGGATACAATTTGATGATGAAGATAACTGCTGTGATACCCTATGTATCAATTTTAATGACACATTAAAACCAGAAGAGTATAGGGAATATCTTAATAATATTATACGAGAATTGAATATTAATCTTGATGTATTTTACAGATATATACATATATATATATTTTTTTTATAAAAAACAAGGCACCGGATACGCCGTGGGTGCCTTGACCTGCGGCTCTTGCTCGCTTCGCTCGCTCCAGGACCTCCGGTCTCTTTTATTTTCATTTTATTTTATTTTATTTATTTATTTATTTATTTATTTATTTATTTATTTATATACTTATTTATTTATTTATTTATTTATTTATTTATTTATTTATTTATTTATTTATTTATTTATTTATTTATTTATTTATTTATTTATTTATTTATTTTATTTTATTTTTTTTTGGGGGGGGGACACTCTCGGTGTACTCATCGGCATCAACTCGTGTAACGGAATAGAATGAGAATTCATTTTGTTATATACCGAAGTTTGAATTTCAATTTAATCGTTTCCAATCAGTTTATCCTCACTCCTGTATGTATGTTCACCACCTTTGATTCTTTTATAGATCGCCTCATTTATGTAATCCACGTCTTCGTTTCTAGGACATATTATGGTTCTTTTTTGGAAATATAGATAGCTGTTGGCGTTAGCTTCGAGCTATTCGTAGACCTTTACGATTACATCATCCCTTGTTTTGACCAAAATACCAAATTTCGTTGGAAACCTGAATCTAACTGTTTCACCCATGCCAATCCGTAACAAATTTTCTGCGAATGTGCCGTTTTCTTTATCCCCAGCGTTCAATCTAACATTTTGTACTAATTCTCTTTTATTTTCATTTTTTTCGATGGGACACTCTCGATGTACTCATCGGCATCCCGTTTTGAAATATTTCTTATGATCTCCTTCTCTAATTCTTATTTTATTTCTTCTTTCTCCTTCTTTAATTCTTGTTTTTCTTGGAAAATCCTTTCCCAAAGCTTAAGGGGGACCGACACATCTGATTCCTATTCGTCGACGGCATAGTCGTAATCAGGCAGGATCATTGCCGTTGCGGCTTCTTCACTAATATTGTAAGCTGAAGCAGGAATCTCAACGGATCCCAATTCAGGTTCCTCTTCTGGAATTACCTACTCGCTGTCGATACTTTTCATTAAAGACTCGCCCTCCCTAATGGATGGCATGTCCGAAAAAACAATTTCTTTATATACCACGTTTCCCGGATTTTTCACCACACATTCACCATTAACCTTATGGTAACCTCGGAAGATAATTAATGAGTCCCAGTTTGTCACCCTTGAGCATGCCACATAGAGTTGTCCATGGGCAAAACAATCGGACGAATCCAACAATAATCCACATTTGTCAAGAATTTGCCCTTGCGACTTATTAATTGTCATAGCAAAACTTAATTTGACGGGGAATTGTCTTTGGGAGAAGTTGACGGGTGTATCGTTGGATGCTAGGGAAATCCTTAGAATAACAACCTTACACTATGGGACATTTTTGCCGGATTTCAGAAGGGGCTTGTCGATGTGATCTGGACATCGAGAACATACAAGGCCTTGAAGATGATGACGTCATATCGCCATAGACTCACGACAACAACAATAGCAATGACATTAGCACCAACAGCAACAAACAACATTAAATACAACAGCAAGAAAGGCAAGAATAAGAACAACAACTACAGCGACAAAAATGTAGGTTGATGAATACTTGAAATGACTTTTCATATTCTTATTCCAATATCAATATCCAATTGTCTTATTATTTGCCAAAAGGAATCTTTGCAGAACTTCTGCAAAATAATGTTTCATAAACTTTTCCGATTATTCCTCTTTAATTTCTCCGTCGAAATCTATTATGAGATCGTATTCTTCATCAGAGTACACGTAATTTTTGTTATTTCGTAACATATTGTTGAACCCCAATACTCTCTTATGGAATCTTTTAATTGTGGCTGTTACTGAGTTTTTTTGAGTGAGGCGTAAAGTTGGGGGAAATCATTCTTGCGCTCCCTGGTCAATTCGTTACGACGAGCATAGTTTTCCGCACAATTTCTTTTTGGGTAGTTCTTCGTTTTCGTAACCCAAGCCCAAAAGTGGTTAAACTTCCTCTTTCTCTTTGCACTACTCTTTAAACCACGTTCATCCATTGCAGCAACGCTTGATATGGTATATGGTAGCTATAAATGTATCCTTACACCATGGGATATTTTTGCCGGATTTCGGAAGGTGGACATAAAAACATTAAAAGTATGACTTAGAAAAAAAATGAATTAAATGTGTGTTAAACAAAAATTGAAATTCAAGAAGAGACACTTTACAATACTATAACTTTCATAACATATTACCTATCTCAACATCTTTGAAATGATGAAATAATTTTCCATTAAATTTAATTTTCTTAATCAAAGTAGTGAGTTTTGCAAATATATTAAAAATTGCATTATATTTGTGCTACAAGTTATTTGGTTTATGCTTTGTTGCTTCTGACAATTATGATATTCACAATTTTTCAGCTTGAATTGTTATTGACATTTATGCATTTTGCATGGGTTGCTTGTTTCTTTGAAGTGTATACGTTTGACATGTTTTACTGATACCATTTTACCAGTTTATGCAAGGGTAGTTTAAATATTTAGCTTCTTGTATATGATGCATTCCAAGTATATATTAGCGAGCCCTGTAAGAGGGTAGTATAAATAATTGGTCGGGGCGACCAAAGGGTAGCTGCTAAGCCCAGTAAGAGGATGGTAGGATAAGGTAGAAACGTAAGTAGATAGAGGGGTATGTGGCGAGAAATTCATTTTACGACTTAGATGTTTTGAAAACAATGCCGCTATAGAGTTGCAGAGTTGCATATTCTCGCTCACCGCCCAATGTTTGTAAACACAAGCTAGGGTATCGATATAGGTGCTGATGTTACAGATTGTTAGCGCTAAACCCAATTCGTTTCGTAACAAGATTGCTTGCGTAAGCAGTATAACTTGAGACAGTATAACAGTCTTTCTGATTGGACAAAAAGGTGGAGAAGGAGAGAATTTATTGGAGCACGGAGGTAAAGTCACGTCCTTAAAGGGTGGCATTTATTTGTAACGTTCAAAGTTATTGGATGAATTAAATAGTAACGTCGAAGCAGACTTGTCTTGGTGGGTGTAAAAGGATTCCAGGTGGGAATCCTTTGGTGTACCTAAGACCATACATTGTACAAGAATTCGTGAAGAAAATGAAGAAAATTTTAAGTTCAATTTAATTCCCCTTCGTTTACTGAGCAATGGAACTGGACTAAAAGCATTCACTACGAAAGAGGCATGGGGCCTACGAGTGACTTACAATTATACGATGATAAAAAGAAAGTGAAGAAAGTAGAAAGTGAATGAAGAAATATTATATCACAGAAGGAACAGTTAACAGAATTAAATCCAGTAATTAAGGAGAGAAGGGAACTGAAAGTGTTGGTAGCAACCAAGCTAACAGTGTGTGTGTGTGTGTGTGTGTGTGTGTGTGTGTGTGTGTGTGTGTGTGTGTGTGTGTGTGTGTGTGTGTGTGTGTGTGTGTGTGTGTGTGTGTGTGTGTGTGTGTGTGTGTGTGTGTGTGTGTGTGTGTGTGTGTGTGTGTGTGTGTGTGTGTGTGTGTGTGTGTGTGTGTGTGTGTGTGTGTGTGTGTGTGTGTTTGTTTGTGTGTGTGTTTGTGTGTGTGTGTGTGTGTGTGTGTGTGTGTGTGTGTGTGTGTGTGTGTGTGTGTGTGTGTGTGTGTGTGTGTGTGCGTGTGTGTGTGTTTGTGTGTGTGTGTGTGTGTGTGTGTGTGTGTGTGTGTGTGTGTGTGTGTGTGTGTGTGTGTGTGTGTGTGTGTGTGTGTGTGCGTGTGTGTGTGCGTGTGCGTGCGTGTGTGTGTGCGTGTGTGTGTGTGTGTGTGTGTGTGTGTGTGTGTGTGTGTGTGTATGTGTGTGTGCGTGTGTGCGTGTGCGTGTGTCTGTGTGTGTGTGTGTGTGTGTGTGTGTGTGTGTGTGTGTGTGTGTGTGTGTGTGTGTGTGTGTGTGTGTGTGTGTGTGTGTGTTTGTGTGTGTGTGTGTGTGTGTGTGTGTGTGTGAGTGTGTGTGTGTGTGTGATAGATAAATAGATAGATAGATACATAGATAGATATATAGATAGATAGATAGATAGAAAACCTTAGCCAGGTGTCAAATTGATAACCTTAACTCAATGGATGGATTTCCTTAGAGTATTTAAAATCCATTTTGGTCAACTTGGATAAATGCCAGAATTGTATAACGCAGTGGGTGTATTAACCACGAAAGGCTGGAAATCGGGCTCCTCATTGTCTCCCAGTTGAATAAGGCTATCTGCTGACAACTACCTGTAAGATGATTACTGAAACCATGAAAGCGAGAGAAATTACATAGTAAATATTTTGAGGTGAAAAACAAAACAAAAAAGGTCGGCAGTGTACCCTTAAGATAAAAAAGTGTTAAAAAACAAAACAAAAACAAAACAGCCGGTGTGAAATGGAGAAAGGGAAAATTGAATCGAGTGAGATACGTGAGGAATGCAATCAGATGGGCACCTTGTCCTTCCACCAACCAGGACCAGACAACACATCAGCACCACGAAATCTCACACAACAGCAACGCCGAAATCTCAGGGCAACACGCTTCATGATGATCATCAGGCCAAGCATCTTCGCCTTTAAAAGAAGCAAAGCTCAATAGCAACACTTTTGTGCCTGGACGTTTTTCAACCGTTGTAGCTAAAAAAGACAAAGATTTCCTTATCAAGCGTTTGATTATTGTTAACTCTTCAACTCTTTTTTGGGCTGAAAAGATTTATTTCTATGTAATTTTCATTGTTAGACAACATAAATAAAATGTTCATACTTCACTATTTATCAAGGTAGCTAAATTAAAACCACAATTAAATGTATAATAAAATTAGTACTTAAATAAAAATATCTGTTTCACGTATACATGCATAATGGAATCTAATATTCATATTAGTTGTATAATTAGTTGTATCATCGCAATTAAGAAAAAATATTCTATCATGATTTCAAATCTTATTTGGATACAATTTTTGCTTAAGAAGATTATAGCTCAATTGCATACATAAATAAAAGAGGAAAGGGATTAAGATGTACTACTTACTTCTAAAATCAACATATTTAAAAGAATTTCAGTATGCGAAGAAAGGGGGAATCAGTTATGCAAGAACAGAAGTAATTATAGTGTAATTAAGTTAAAACCTGGAAGTTATAATCAGCACCATTTGACTGGAAAAATCAACAATGACTTCATTTGATCTTATAATCAGTTTAGTCTGAAGCAATACCGACTCCTTTGCATATTTGTAACAAATAAGTGAATTTTATACTATTAATATATATTCCATGTCATTGTATTAAACGTTTTTCCAAAACATAATCCAGTGTTTAATATGAAACAATGAATAGGTATTTTAAAACAACGTTCGTTTGTATGATTTGACGAGCGAATCACGGACTATATTATAAATAAAGTGCTTTCGAAATTACATTAAAATGAAATTTTACTAAATATCATATGTAGTCAAGAATTTACCTGTTTTACTTTTTGTGCCGAATTTTCATTTCGCAAAGCCACTATTCATTAGTAATATGATTCTTTATTCATATGAATACGAATAGACATGCTTGATAACCAATGATGCATGAATAAATGGCTAACATTTCTAAAATTTAAATATGTATAGAAAAATGTGTGATATTTTATACAGACACGCATACTAAAAGAAGTAAATATACAATTAGAAAATGAAATAGTTCCTGCTGCAAACGTCAGCATAATTCTGAGGGCCAGCATTTTTTAGAGAATGAAGCTACGTTTTAAAGTCTGTCTTGATTAACCAGTCCTTCTTCACTCAGTCTTTCCATATTACCAATCAATCCAATATTCTTTGATCAACTCAATCTGTCAGCTTCCTTTCCGTCACCAGTCTCTGCCTCAGGTTCTCGTTTCTCACTCTAAACACCCCCTTAAAAGCACGATATTTTTCAAACACTTGATCTAAATCTCATTAAAATTTCCCCTTTCTGCCTTCCATTCATTCTAAGTTTTTGCCCCGTATAATGTTGTAAGTACAATCACCCCTACATATACTATAGTCGTCCCTTTCCTTCCACCCTCACATACCTACTTCTCATTAGACTTTTCATTTGCCCAAGATATTTACTTCCTTCGCTTACTCTACAGATTACCTCCACCCCTACTCAATCATTCCTTGCTACATGTGTCTCTATATATTTCAAACTACCCACTTCTTTTATCTTCTCTCCTCTAACTTCCAACTCACTGAAACCCTTATATTTTGTACACTTTATCAAATTCTATTTATCTGTATTTACTTTTAACTTTCTCCTTTCACATGGCCTCTTAAACTCCGTCACTAATTTCATTAAACCCACCTCTGACCCACGAGGTCAGCGTCATCATTAAGCAAAAGCTGCCTCTTCTCCCACTTTTCTCCACTCTCAATAACTATTTACAATTCTCAATCCATCATCCACACATTTACATTAAGTACCACCCAACCCATGGTGATATGACACAACCGTGGTACAACCTCATCTTCACCTCAGACTACTCACTCTTCCCATTGCCCTATTTTTATCTATCTTATACATTTGCAATACATTACTCTCGACACTACCAAATGATCACAAAGAAGGAGCATGCGGACAGGAGACCTTCGGGTCAAATACATACGTATACTAAAGGCTTTTTTTTCTACACGGGTGGTAACCAAAAGACAAAGGCATAAAAACCGCTCACACCCAATCCATCCCCTACATATTCCAATCCCCTCTAACCTCTTCCCTCCCTCTAAACTTGGTACCTCCTGTATGACGGGTCATCCCTGTATCTTGCCCACTGCCCTAGAAGAAGTCAGTGTCGCAAGACACAGCACATCCACAGCAATGCCGCGTCATTAATTCGGCGACCCCCGTCTCCCTCCCCTCATACAGAAAAGGAGAAGACGGGGAGAAATCCCTTTCGGGCTACGTCAATTTATTTCTCATACATAATCCCTAACATCCCCATCCCCCACCCACTCCCCTTCATGCATCAACGCATCATCCATACACAACTATTCTCCATTCACCCATATCTTCTGTCCTCTCCTGTCCTTCCTAAACAGACACTCCTCTCTTTCCTAATGCCACTTTTACCTCATCCATCCATCTCATCCTAGGACGCCCCCTCATGTTCATTCCTTCCACCTCTGCCTTCCACACCTCTTTTACTAATCTTTCTTCACTCATTCTTTCCATGTGTCCAAACCAACCTAATACTCTTTCATCATTCCTATCTCCCAACGCTCATTCCACTCCTGTTCTCCTTCTTACCTCCTCATTTCTCATTCTATCTAGCCTAGTAACCCCTTCCATCCTTCTCAAACATTTCATCTCAAACACATTCAATCTCCTTCTCTCTTCCTCTCTCATGTTCCATGTTTCTGCCCCGTATAGTGCTGTTGGCACAATCACTCCTTCATACAATCTCCTCTTAGCATTCCCAAATGTCTATTTCTTATTACACTTATCAATCCCCAAAGGCATTTACTCGTTTCTCTCAATCAACATTCTACCTCCACTCCTCACTTTCCTCCCACAATGGCACATAAGTATCTAAAACTATCCACTTCATCCAGTCTCTCTCCCTTAATGTTCACTTCCAGTCTGCTGCCACTTTCTCCACTTGTGCATCTCATCATCTTACTTTTATCCATATTTAACTTCAACTTTCTTCTTTCACACACTCTCCCAAACTCTGTCACTAACTTCCTCAATCGCTCTTCTGATCCTGCTACAAACGGAGTGTCGTCAGCAAGCAACAACTAGCTTAGCTCCCACTTTTCTCAATTTCTTTTAACCATCTTCAATCCCTGACCCACTACCCTTGCATTCACCTCTCGCACCACCCCATCCATATATAAACTGAACAGCACAGGGCGACAAAACACATCCCTAACGAAGTCCCACCTTTACCTCAAACCATTCACTCTCTCCATTTCTAATCCTAACACAAGCTCTAATACTCTCTTAAAAACTCTTGACTGCTCTTTACAGCTTTTCTTTAATTCTATATATCTGCAAAACCTCCCACAGTGCCCTCCTGTCTGCCCTGTCATAAGCCTTTTTCGGATTCATAAAATCCTAAAAAACATCCTTACCTTTTCTTATAGCTTTCTCACATATCTGTCTTACCACAAAAATCTGATCTACACAAACCCTACCTGTCCTAAACCCTCTGTTCCTCTCCTAATCCTCTCAATCAAAAACCTCCTATAAGCCTTCCCAACAACACTCAACATGCTGATCCCTCTGAAACTACTACACTTACACTTGTTTCCCTTTTCCTAGTAAAGTGGAACTATACAGGCACTCCTCCAGTCCTCCGGCACTCTACCCTCTCTTAAACATACATTAAATAGCCTCACCAGCCAGTCCACCACAACGGCGAGCCACAAAACTGATTCCAAATATCAAAAATAAATCATACGAAAATCGACTAAAACATATGAATCTGTTTTCCCTAAAAAAGCGTAGACTCAGAGATGACTTGATACAGGTCTTTAAGATTCTAAAGGGAATTCACAACATCAAAAGTGACAAAATGTTCACATTGAATGAGAATCAGACAAGAAATAATGGTCTCAAACTGTCCGGAAATAGATTCAATTTGGAAGTAGGTAGAAACAACTTTGTCAACCGTGTAGTTAATGAATGGAATAAACTTCCTGCTGAGGTAGTGCAATATAGTTCAGTTCGAAGCTTTAAGAATCATTTAGATAAACACCTAAGGAAGATGCTATAATGATTACAATTTATTTTATATTATTTGTTTTTGCTTTGTTATCATTTGTCTGTCTGATTTTCATTTATTATTAGTTATGTGTCAATTTATTATTATTTGCTGTTTACCTGTTTGTTGGTTATTCAACTATACCTATGCATTTATTTGTATATTTTGTTTGTTGCATAAATTATTGTTTTTTTTTTATTGTTATTGTTCTATTATTATTATGATTTTTTTTCGCATCCGACCTAGATATGGACCGGGGGGTCTCCTGTTGGCGTGCTCTGCCTTTGTAATCCTTTGTATCTCCCTTTTGCAGACATTCTGCATGGCATCCATCCAACCCAGGTGCCATACCTG
>NC_134791.1:60037958-60040458 GCF_046742065.1 Oratosquilla oratoria
AATCTAATGAATATTGGGTTTTTAGTGTATTTATTAATGTTTTACGACATTACTTGGCAGTGATTTCTAACACTCTTACTCTCATCTCCTAATAGAAAGTATACTTCGTTCTTTGTTGTTCCATTTGGGCTTCTCCAGGTCCTTTTATGACCTACACATTTTTCGAAGAATGTATTCATTATTCTCATGTTATAGTTCTCTACAAAATTGACTAACATCTCGGCTCTGTCATTTCTTTCACCTACTCCAAACTTCCCAATGCACGCCTCGTCTTCCATCTTCTTCCCCACCTTAGCATTAAAGTCGCCTTATACCAATGTGTACTTACTTTTTTCTTGATCAATTACCTGACTTAAAGCATCACAGAAGGAATCAATTTCATCGTCTGAAGTCTGTGAAGTTGGTGCATAAACCTGAACAATTCTTAGGGTGTATCTTTTACACAGCCCAATCACAATCCAAGCTATCCTGTCTGATAAACTACTGAACTTGACTATATTACCAGCAATCTCTCGGATGATCAAGAATCCTAGTCCACTACATCTTTCCTTGCCCTTACCTCTATAGTAGAACAGGTGGTGACCATTTTGTAATTGTATCAGCTTTTCTTCCGTTCTTCGAACTTCGCTCATTCCTACGATGTCCCACTTGATGTTGTCTAGTTCTTCCATTAAACTCTCCAGTCTGTGGTCTTCTGAGAGAGTTCTTACGTTGTAAGTATAGAACTTCATTTCCTTCATACTGTTTAATGACCAAGTCTTGGATCTGCTTGGACAATGCTTACTCACATTCGGTGTTGCACTCCCCGTAAGCACATGAGGCAATGTGGTTGGACCTTTAGAAGACGATGATCCAACAGAAACGTCCGTTTTGTTTTGGTTGTGCTGTTCATGTTTGCAATGAAAGGCTTTTGGCAGTAATCTCACCTCCCTGCTAACTAGTTTTTGGTGAGATATTCCTCTGGTGTCACCTTATTCGTTATATTCGGTGAGGTCCCACATATCTATAGGGTGCCCAAGGGTCCACACATGTCATTATGACGGTACATCATATATCTATGGGGAATTCCTGTTTACCATCAGGGACGTGCCAGTTTGTAGTGGGTCATGCGACTTTTTGTGTGAGCTGCTCTTTGTCTGATCTTTCTTACAAAACCTGTTCGATACAGGTGACCCTGCAGAGATTTCCTTTCTATCGACATAGCTTTTGTAATCCAAGGTGTCAACTGTTGGATAGGGTATATATACTTACATACATACATACATACATACATACATACATACATACATACATACATATATATATATATATATATATATATATATATATATATATATATATATATATATATATATATATATGTATGTATGTATGTATGCAGGGTGTTCCAAAAAAATTGACGTCATTTTAAATGCCAATATCTAGGAAACTACTCAGTGCATCTCAATGAAACTGCACAAACTTTATGTTGAACATCATAAGTTTTATTAGTTGACATTTCAAAGAAAAACAAAACAAAGATTTGTAGATTCTATGACCGATTTCACAAGTTTCACAAATGTTCAATATGAGCGCCGCCTGTGACTCTGCACACGTCAAGTCGGTACTCAAACTCGTGCCAAACACGCTGCAGCATGTCTTTGGTAACATTCTCCAGTGCGGCAGTGATTTTCTGCTTGAGTTCTTCAACGTTAGCAGGAAGAGGGGGGACATAGACGAGTCCTTTCACATATCCCCAGAGGAAAAAATCACACGGTGTCAGGTCAGGTGATCGTGGTGGCCATTTCAGAAGCAAATTGTCTTCCTCACCACCACGCCCGATCCATCTCTCTGGCAGATTCTCATTGAGATAGGCCCGTACAGTGAGCTTCCAGTGAGGTGGAGCCCCGTCCTGTTGAAAAATGAAGCTTTCATGTTCATTTTCAATGAGCTGATCAAATAGCCAGTTCTGAAGCATTTGCAGATAAACATCCCCGTTCACATTTCCTTCAAAGAAAAACGGTCCATGAATTTGATTCTTGGAGATGGCGAAGAATACATTCACTTTTGGTGAGTCCCTCTCGTGCTCAATAGTGGCATGGGGATTTTCTTCGTCCCAAATGCGAGCATTATGCTTATTGACTTTACCATTCGTATGAAACGTGGCTTCATCACTAAAAATTAGACGCTCATCGAACTCGTCTTCTTCAAGTTTCTCTAGCATATTATAGCAGAATTCTTTACGTTTTCGCTTGTCATCTTCCTTTAAAGCCTGAAGGAGCTGCAGCCTGTAGGGTTTCATTTGCAATCGTTTCCTCAGAACGCGCCAAACTGTTGTTCGAGGAATCTGAGTTTCCACACTTGCTCTTCTTACAGACTTCCGGGGCCTTCGCAGGAATGTTTCACGAACTTTCTCGACCTTCTCTTCCGATGTTGATGGCCGTCCAGATCCTTTAGCCCTGCATAAGCAGCCTTCCTCTTTAAATTTTTGGTGCCAGGTCCAAATTTGTTTACTAGTTGG
>NC_134791.1:60049935-60052435 GCF_046742065.1 Oratosquilla oratoria
ATAGTCTTGGACCATGTGTTGGACTGGTGATCGACAGCTATTTCTCTCCAGGAAGAGAGATCAAACCTCTTATATGACCAATGTATTGGTAATACTGTGATCTTACACGAACACACACATCCAACTCCCCGCCCAGAAGAGTTGGAGCGACAACTCGCAGCGCAGTGATACTTAAATAATTTCAGCCCTAGGCGGGATTCGAACCCGGACCACCGTAGTGGCAGCCGGGAACTCTAATCACTGCTGTGGGTGGGTGGGTCTTCGTGCGTGAGCGTGTGTATGTGTGTGTGATTTTTGTGTTTGTGTGTTTTTGTGCGTGTATGTGTTTGTGTGTTTTTGTGCGTGTATGTGTTTGTGTGTGTGTTTGTGTGTTTTTGTGCGTGTATGTGTTTGTGTGTGTGTTTGTGTGTGTGTGTGTATGTGTGTTTGTTTGTGTGTGTGTGTGTGTGTGTGTGTGTGTGTGTGTGTGTGTGTGTGTGTGTGTGTGTGTGTGTGTGTGTGTGTGTGTGTGTGTGTGTGTGTGTGTGTGTGTGTGTGTGTGTGTGTTTGTGTGTGTGTGTGTGTGTGTGTGTGTGTGTGTGTGTATCGTAAATTTTAATTCTAATTCGATTGTTATTATTTAGGTGTTTCTAGAAGTCACTTATTTATTTTCTTATCTACTGTATATATATATTTATTAATTTTTACATGGAGAGCAACGGTTGAATGCAAGATTGATAGCGCAGTGCAATTGCAATAAATTTATTCATATATACAAATAATTTGGAATAAAGTAGTAGTCAGAGCTGAATTTCCTTGTGAGACATTATAGGCGGTAAAATAAGATAGGGGGGTCATATCCAGAAACTTCCACATTTTTTTGTGCACAAGTAAAGTGACTAATGTGTTGCTTTGTATGTAAGTGAGTGGTTTGGTATATGAAATGTAAGCTTAAGTAAATAAGTGCACTTTCCTAATTTTTCTCTGAATACTTTAGCGTTGTCCACAAGATCTTATTTCCTCGGGTTTCTATTTAGTGTTATGTATTTTCGTATGTTTCCAATAAGTGAGCGCATAATGTCTCCTTTTGACTTAAGTTGTGGTAAAACTAAGTCATATTAGTAAGAAGATTGTTCCCATCTTTCGGGAAGGTGTATTCGTATATCACGTTTGCTTGTTTCATGAGGTTGCAGTCATTAGATTGATTGTTCTTTGTGAAGTGTTTGGAAACCTTGAAGCTTATTTAGAAAGGATGATCCCCAATTTGCCTTGAGTTTCGGTGCATATAACGTTGTCTGTGATATCTTTAAGATTTATTCTTCAGTTTTATAAACCAGCGTCGTTTAGATTTTCTAGTACACGCTCTATGTTATATATATATTTTTGTTTGTTTGCTGTATTGGGGTCAATGATTGCGCCTGAACAACCGTTGGTAAAATATGCTTTAATCGAAATCAATCTTTGGTGGAATATTCCCAGAAGAAAATGTTCTGGTTGCCATGTCTGTTTTATGCTTGAATGACGCATGAATTCATTCAATAGCAGCTTTCACGAACATTTCTGTGCTTGACTTCCTCATGTGCAATGTAGTCTTATATTGGTCGTCCTGAGATTTTATAATACTGTAACATGAGGCACCATTGCTTGCTTTGGTGCGATTCGCTGTTCGCTTCTACGCCGGTGTCGTCAACAAATCGGCAATAAGGGGAAGGTAATAACAAATATCATATGTCTCCAAAAATGCACACTTTATATGATTACATAACTTTCCAGAAGAGTTTCTAAAGTTCATTTTCGTCGTGTAGGTGAAGTAAATTTTCTTCAAGGCGTTATCTTGATTCTAATAATCACTTCATTGATTTGTGTATTTGTTTATCTCTCCATTTATTCAATGTTTATCTATCTATTCATCTATTTATATATTAATTTACTGATCTACTTATTCATGTACTTGTTTATTAAATCATTAATTAATTTATTTATTTCATTATTTATCTATTTATATATTTTCTTAGTTATTTACTTATTCAATAATTTGTCTATGTACCCATTTCTTTAATTTTCAATAAACTATTAAGTTAATATCGTCATTTACTTATGCATTTATCTATTTATCAAATTTTATTATTCATTTATTATTTTTTCTTCTTTTTGGAGTAAAACGTCCTTTTTACAACATCACTCATCTGTCTGACATGGAATTTTAGCCTTCACTTATTTTCCTTACAGAAACTTGCGAATGTCAATGTAAAGGCTTATAATATAAGTAATATTTTTCTGTCGTGTTACACCATACATCTCGTGTGCAGAATCGAGAAATTTTTCATAGTCGATGATAATTTTACTATATATATATATATATATATATATATATATATATATATACATACATATATGTGTATATATATACATATATATATATATATGTATATACATATATATATATATACATATATAGATATATATATATATATATATATATATGTCAGCCCTGGGCGGTGTTCGAACACGGACCACAGTA
>NC_134791.1:60064935-60072435 GCF_046742065.1 Oratosquilla oratoria
AAGGAAGTTGAAGATAAATGTGGGTTAAAGTAAGATGATGAGATGTACAAGGAGAAAAAGTGGCAGCAGGCTGGAAGTGAGTATTAAGGGAGAGAGACTGGAGGAAGTGGATATTTTTAGATATTTGTGTGCGAATGTGGCGGGAAAGGAATGAGTGGAATTGGAAGAAGTTTTTATTTATTATTTTATTATTGATATGATTTTTTTTTTCGCATCCGACCTAGATATGGATCAAAAGGTCTCCTGTCGGCATGCTCCGCCTTTGTAATCCTTTGTAATGTAGAATGAGAAAAGCAAGTAAATACCTTGGCGGATGAAAGAGTGCAATGAAAAATAGACATTTGGGAATGAATGCTAAGAGGAGATTGTATGAAGTAGTGATTGTGCCGACAGTACTGTTTAGGATAGAAACATGAAACATAAGAGAAGAAAAGATTACGAGTTTTAATCTGTTTGAGATGAAATGCCCGAGAGGTATGATACGGGTTATTAGGCTGGACAAAGTGAGAAATAAGGAGGTGAGGAGGAGAACGAGGGTGGAAATGAAGTTGGGATATAGGATAGATGAAATAGTATTGGGATGGTTTGGACACATGGAAAGAATGAGTGAAGAAAGACTAGTAAAAAAGCTGTGGAAGGCAGAGGTGGAAAGCGTGAACATGAGGGGGTGACCTAGGATGAGATGGATGGAAGGGGTAAAAGGGGCATTTGGAAAGAGGGGAATGTCTATTGAGAAAGGACGGGAGAGGACAGAAGCTAGGGGTGAATGGAGAATAGTTGTGTATGGATGATGCTATGATACACCAAGGGGAGTGAATGGGGATTGTGGGGTGAGGGAGTATTTGTGAAAAATATATTGATGCTGCCCGGAGGGATTTCCCCCGTCTTCTCCTTTTCTGCATGAGGGGACGGAGGGAAGGGTGTCACTAATCTAATGAAGCAGCCTTGCTGTGGATATCCTGTGTCTTGCGACACTGCTTCTGACCCAGGGCACTGGTCGAGGTGTAGGGATGACCCGTCACCCCAGGAGGTGCAATGATAAGAGGAAAGAAAGAGGGTGGAGGGGAGGGGAGTATTTTAGGGATGGAATTGGTGGGAGTGGTGGTTATGCCTTTGTATTTTTTGCTACCTCCCTTATAAAGGGGAAAATCTTTTGGTATGTGTATGGTATGTATGTATGTATGTATGTATGTATGTATGTATGTATGTATGTATGTATGTATGTATGTATGTATGTATGTATGTATGTATGTATGTATGTATGTATGTATGTATGTATGTATGTATGTATGTATGCATGTATGTATGCATGTATGTATGTATGTATGTATGTATGTATGTATGTATGTATGTATGTATGTATGTATGTATGTATGTATGTATGTATGTATGTATGTATGCATATATGTATGTATGTATGTATGTATGTATGTATGTATGTATGTATGTATGTATGTATGTATGTATGTATGTATGTATGTATGTATATATGTATGTATGTATATATGTATGCATGTATGTGTATGTATGTGTGTGTGTATGTATGTATGTGTGTATGTATGTATGTATGTATGCATCCATGTATGCATGTATGTATGTATGTATGCATGTATGTGTGTATGTATGTATGTATGTATGTATGTATGTATGTATGTATGTATGTATGTATGTATGTATGTATGTATGTATGTATGTATGTATGTATATATGTATGTACTTCATGCAATCTAGATTCTCGTCTATCCTCAATCTGGTTTTGTACATTTCGAATAGAAGCCACTTTCTCATGATAAATATTGCTGATAGGTTTCTATTTAATCAGTAACTGCCATTTCGTATGGAAAATTTGTCCCCTTTATTATACATAGTTTACACGTACATGATAGATTTATTAGCATTTCTATACAGCTTACACCAACTATTTCTTTGTAATTATCTATCCACGTTCTATATCATTTATCTATAATATTCCTTTCTTTTGACTCCATTGTTTCTGCCATTTTAATCATAAACATTTCGTGTATTGGATACAGTTTATTGATTTTTTCTATTTCGTTACTTAGAATGCCGATCAATCCTGTCTTTGATTTCATTTAATCTCACCTTGCTCTTTTATTCTTCAGAACCTATAGTGACTTTTCACGACGTGTTTGTGTTTCTTTCCGTAAACAATGACTTGAGGACTATGGCGCCCCACCTTCAATGGTTTACTTTTGTTAATCACATTTAAAGCTTCCTAGATTTTGAGATTCACCATCTCATCTTCTTCGATCTCTCCTTTACCTCGAGTATAAATAATCTCTTCAACTTTATTTTCTATTTTTCATTCTTACTTTTTTTTTTTTTTTTTTTAAGGTACTCACATTATGCCTAATTGTTTTTAATTTACCCGAAACACCTTGAAATTACAATTGTCTTATATAAAAAAAAATTCACCTCCCAGAAATTTTATCTTTCCGTAATTACTTTCTTCTGTTTTGCAGTCTTTTATGATTCTCTCACGTTTTTTGTTTTATGATTAATTTATCGTCCATAGATTCAACAAGTATACAATCCTATTTTTGCTGATAAACTCCTAAAAATAATTTCTATCTTCCTAATAACAAAAAACAAAATGCTCCTCTTGAAAAAGTAAGAGTATAATCACTAGCACCATGGAAGGTGGCTGGCTGAGCGAGTTAGGTTGTCGTTACTTGCGGCGAAGGTCGAGGGGATGGCGGTTCGAATCCTGCCACCGGCGAAGTTGAACAAAGGTCATGATTAATTAAATTCCACGCTACAGACTCCTCTTTGAGAGGCACCATACTAGCCTTCCGATAGGGTGGAGTATATAACGTTAAACCAAAACAGCTAGCACCATATATTTTAACATTAAACTCCTCTTTTCATAATTCTTTCACCAAAGTCGGTGATTTTGTCTAATTAAACCTCTACCAAACTTTGTCACCTTCATCTTCTCCAATACTCTGTGTACGTGGGTAATATTTCTATTATATTTTCGGAATTACTTCAGCTCCATCATTGGTTTCATTATATTACCAAATAGTTCACCATTGAGTTGAGGTTGCTCATATTTCTTAGTTTCATATACTAAGTTTTCACTTCGGAATGGGACTACTTACATTCATTTTCAACCACTATATGCGACTCTAAAAGTACTTCCAACAGAGATCCGCCTTTCATAATTGTGAGTCGAGAATGCCCAGCTCTGTCATTCTGTCAACAGTGCCTTCATTTCTCAGTCCGTAAATTAGCAATTACATAATCTTATTTTTGTCAGCAATCTCTTCAATAAAAACCTTAAAATCTTTCCAAAAAGAAAAAAAATCTTCTTCTGAAAAGCTACAATTAATCACACTATTTTCTCACTTTCATTCTTGGCATCGGAGCTTATTGTAGTTCTAGATATAACTTCCACAAAACACTTTCTTATTTGCCCGTATTATCTAGTTAATCGTAAGTATCATCAAATATTGTCACCTTAACAAAAACCCAAGCACGTAGACATACACACACACTCACACGCACACGCACTCAGATACACACACTCACACACACACACACACACA
The DNA here is from genome assembly GCF_046742065.1 of Oratosquilla oratoria. Taxonomy (NCBI): domain Eukaryota; kingdom Metazoa; phylum Arthropoda; class Malacostraca; order Stomatopoda; family Squillidae; genus Oratosquilla; species Oratosquilla oratoria. The sequence goes on from NC_134791.1 coordinate 60,068,505, forward strand.
CACACACACACACACACACACACACACACACACACACACACACACACACACACACACACACACACACACACACACACACACACACACACACACACACACACACACACACACACACACACAGACACACACACCCACACACACACACACACACACACACACACACACTCACAAACACACATTTCTTCACAGATTCTTTCCTGAGTCGGGGTCGTTGTTTTTGATGAGCCTCCTACCATTTGTTCTGCCAGGTGTCAATCCTTCGTCAACACCGTTGCTTCTTCAAAACAACTTTACCGTTTTTTCTTCACCCTTTATATCTTTCTCCTTCCTTGCACTTTAATTATTTTCACTTGTCGTTGCACGTCAGCCTCCTTCTTTTCTCACCTCATTAGTTACACAAACTATCTTAATCCTGCCTCTTGATTTTTGTTTGATATCTAATGTTGTTTCATATGTCCTCTGATTTGTTCATTGCTTACTTTTTCATTCTCGTCAGTCCAGCCATTCATTTCAACATTCTCATTTATGTCACATCCATTACGTTTACCTCATTTTTCTCAAATGTCGCTGCTTCTATGGCACAAACCATCAGTTGGTCTTGCCACTGCTTTGTGAAATCTTATTTCTTATAAGACGGTTACCCTCTTGTTAAATAGTTCCCCTAAGGCATAAAATCATGTTCCAGCTGCCTAGAGGTTATTGATTTATCACTTTACCCGTGTCTCCCTGTTTAATTATGGTGGTCCCAACGTTTTTAATTTTTTCCGTTTTAAATTTACATTATGTAGCCTTATAGAGACTTATTAAGCTTTATTAAGTTTATTTATAATGCATTTTTTCTGTTCTCTAGTGCATTCTTCCAGCTCTTCAAAGCATTCTCTAGACCTTTCCTGATATTGGTACAGAGCACCATGTTATCGGTATAGAAAATTCATCACAGACTCAGCTGTCTATTATCCTCAGTCATGACATCCATGATGATGTTGAATATGATATGCCTCAATACTGGCCTCTGATGCAATCCCACTTTGATCTCAAAACAGTCGTACATATTGAAAATTAGCGTAGTTTGGATGCCCCTCTAAATAGAAACGGGCCCCCTTTTTCCTTATTGTAGAAAATTGCTGCATATATGTTTACTAATACGGTACTTTATTTCATAGTGTGAAAAAATAATATAATTAGTGATCTACAGTATAGTATACTGTTGTAAAACTGGATGTCCTCTCGCTCTACCCATTCCTTTTCCCAGTGATTGTTATCACTGAAAAAAGTGTCTTCAGTGCTTTCTTGGGAGCCATGGTCATTGTACGAGTACACCTTCAAATTAATTTCGAAAATATAGTAAACATGTCCTCGATATTAGCACAGGAGTAGTTACAGAGAAACTGAAGTGGCATGGAAACGTTAGGGTGGTGAGTCGGTTGGTTTCAAGTGTGGTGTTGCAAGCCTTTGAATTTCAGCGGTAACATGTGGATGTTAAACACCATGTAAGTCACACCCGCAGTAACCCGAGTATGTTCAAAACTGTGTATATTTCTCCCTGTAATAATCCGTGTATGTTCAAAACTATGCATACGCCCCCTATGGTATTCCGTGTATGTTCAAAATTGAGTATATTCTTCCCAATGGTTATCAGTATATTTGAAAAAATTGCATGTTGTAACCATGTTTCTTATACTGGTAAAAACAAGAATGTTGATCAAATGTGTTTTGAAGCTTTCAGTAGATAATATGATTTATCCTTGAATATATCAAGGTATTAAAAATATCTATGAATTATTGTTTGAAGTCATAAACATGTGAAAAAATCACTTATTGTAGTTTTGCAAAACAATACTCTGCATAGTTTTACAGATAAAAATAGTTGTAATCTGCATTTTCTGCTAGTTGATAAAATCTTTCCAAAGATAGGATTTTAATATATTGGTTGTGGTGGAGTGAAAGGAAGTTTCTTAGAGGTTAGATTGGATGAAGGTGAAATTAGGAAGGGAAATGTGAGTCTTTCTACTTGCATATGGGCCTGGCAGGGAGGAGAGTGTAGAGGAAAGTGAAACTTTTTGGATATTTTTTAATAAGTGCATAGAGAAATTTGAGAGGAATGTCAGTGTAATACTACTATAAGATCTCAATGGTAGAGTAGGGGATGGACCAAAAAATGGAGTGGTTGAGAAGTATGGAGTGCCAGGTAAAAATCATAGTGGGGATCTGTTGGTGGAGTTGTGTTCATAAAGAGAGTTAATAGTAGCTAACGTATTGCTTAGGAAAAAAAATCAAGCATAAGCACACATGTGAGAGGGTGGTGGATGGAAGGAGGGTTATTCTGCATTAATGGACTATGTAGTGGTATCCAGGAAAATAGTTGTAAAAGTTCTGGATGTCCGTGTTTTTTATGATGATGGAATATATATATATATAATATATATATGTATATATATATATATATATATATATACATATATATATATATATACATATATATATATACATATAATATATATATATATATATATCTTTTTTTTTTAGGTAAGCTGAGAGTGGAGGATAGGTAGGGAAAGAGGAAAAGGATGGAAGGTAGAGAGGTGCTTAATGATGAATGATTAATTCTTTACATGAAAAGGGAAAGAGGCAGGAATACAAGAAGCTGAGAGCAGTGTGGGACGTGGTGAAGGATAGAGTAAAGGTAGGCGTGGAAGAGGAATGACGGTGTTTCAAGGAGGGACTAACAAGTTTTGCAGAGTGTGTGTGAAACAAGGAAATGAGAGGGAATAGAATGAAGGGTAGTGAGTGGTGGTATAATGAAGTGAAGAAAGCAGTAGAAGAAAAGAAGTGAGCATTCAGAGATGGCTTGCAAATTAGGACGGGAGAAATATACTAGGTACAAAAATAAAAGAGCGAGAGAGAGAAAAGCAAAACCTAGGATAAAAGAGGCACACAAAAAAAGAGCACATGTAAAATGAATTATGAATATGATTTTTTTAAAGCAATAAAATATGTTTTAGAAGGAAATTAAGAGAGAAAGGGAAGGTGAGTCATGTAGAGAAGAGAAAGTAAAAGGCGCTGATAGACATTTGTTAACGGAAGGGAAAAATGAGAAGAGTATTTTAGAGAGCTGTTGAAAGTGGAGGAGGGTAAGGGGGGATTGGTGAAGGGGGGATTGGTGAAAATGACGGTGATAGAGAGGAAAATGGAGGAGAAATGAGAAAATATGAGGTACAAGTGTTTTTGAAAGTGATGCGAGCAGGTAATGTATTTGGGTTAGATGGGTGCCATGCGGAGTGTCTGGAGAAGGGTGGATTGGTTAGTAAGATCAATCAATATGTGTATAAGGAAGGGAAGAGTACCATAGGATTGGAGAAGTGCCTTTATAGTTCCGTTTCACAGAGCAAAAGGGGAGAGATATGATCGTAGTAGTTTTTTAGTAGATCTGTTTGCTAAATGTAGTTGGGAAGGCTTCTCGGAGGTTTTTAATTGAGAGGATTAGAAGAAGAACAGGAGAGTAATTGGTGAGGAGTAGTGTAGGTTTAGAAAAGGTAGGGGTTGCATGGATCAAATTTTGTGGTATTGAAGATATGTAAGATTTTTAGCAAAAAGTAAGGATATTTTTTGGGCCTTTATGGATTTGGAAAAGGCTTACGAGAGGGTGGACAGGAAGTCACTGTGGGAGATACTGAATATATATGGGAATGGTAGGGGTGGAACTGTCAAGGCAGTCAAGAGTTTTTACGAGAGTAGTAGACACTGTGTTAGACTTGGAAGTGGAGAGAGCGAGTGGTTTGAAGTAAAGGTGGGACTGTGTCAGAGATGTGTCACGTCACCATGATTGTTCGGATGGGGTGGTGCCAGATGTAAAGGCGAGGGTAATGGGCAAGGGACTAGAGATGGTTAAAAAAAATGGAGAAAAGTAAAATGTGAGCCAGTTGTTGTTTGC
>NC_134791.1:60079935-60089935 GCF_046742065.1 Oratosquilla oratoria
ACATACATATATATATGTGTGTGTGTGTGTGTGTGTAATAGGACATGTTTTATTTGCTGTTGTGTATGGTGACATATGATGAAAAAGTGTTGAATACGTGCATTATTGTCTTGGTCTAAAATGATAGTTTCTTTTACAAGATGTTCTGTCCTTGGGGAAGTTCCATGATGTGATAGATAGGGATTTGTTTACTGAATTTGTTTGGAGATCTCTTGTGAGGCGCCTAGAAAGTTGAATGGTCGTTATTCCTACATAGAATATACGTGGCTCGCACTATTGATTTTGCCAGAAACGTTGATAGACAACATTTCTCATGCAGGAGGGTTCAGGAGGAGGAGGAGGAGGTGAGGAATTGTTTTCAGAGTAATGTTAGAAGCTTTCAAAGATACAGGACACAGGATTCATATCACAGTAGATGCTTTTTCTCATCATTTTCTCGTCGTTTTTATATGTATAAAATGATGTAATCATTGTAAAGAAATATGCGTGTCATTATTTTGATTGTGTCTGAAATAACATCGCAATATTCATCTTTCATGGCTCTCTCGCCGATATTCATTTCGGTTTTTCACTCGAGTTTATGATGAACTTCTTTAGTCAGAACAATGGGCCAAAGCTATTTTGTTATATGCGTTAGTTTTGACCTTTTGTATTCTTGGAAATACGCGGTTAATGTAGACAACGGCTGCTGTTGCATAAATTTACGAAGACACTTGTCAACACCCATGTCTGAGTGTGAAACAAAGTCATCTAGAAAAAGGTGTGTCATCATTACTTTATTTGATAGTGAAGTGCCTGTTTCTGTAATTAAAAAGATCTCTAGTTCTTCATTATATTTTACCCTGACGAGGATGTGGATAAAAAATTCCTTCTTTAGATAAGCCTTTCAACTCTAATTACCACAAAGATATTAATAAACAGGAGCCCTTGAGGGAATCCTATTGCATTTCAGTTTGTCTGAACAAGTATATGCTCCCACAGGATTCTAAGTGGGATTTTCTTAAAGCTGGAAATGGGAGTGTATTTCTTTTTTTAAATATCTAATGTGGGTTAGAGTTTGATCAATTTGTAAATGAATATGTAAATGAATATGTATATGTATATGTATATGTATATGTATATGTATATGTATATGTATATGTATATGTATATGTATATGAATATGTATATGTATATGTAAATGTATATGTATATGTATATGTATATGTATATGTATATGTATATGTATATGTATATGTATATGTATATGTATATGTATATGTATATGTATATGTATATTGGTGAAGCGTGGCAGGAGATTCTCTCTGAGACATATTCTGTTAAAAACGACAGCAAAAGAATTATTGATTAGTTTTTTCCGTGAGCTCTCAAGCTTGCGAAAAGTAGATTTTTGGTAGGGGGAAAGGGAGTAAATCAGATTTCCAAAATTCATAGGAAACACAAAAGTTATAATAGACACAAAAGTATAGTACACAATAAACACAATACAAGAAATTAATACAAGAAATACAGCAAAAAACAAAATACAAGCACAACAAAATAGTTATCAAGACGTTTCGCAGATCTTTCTGCATCCTCAGTTGAAGTGAAAAGAAAGGGAAAGGGAGCATATTTTAAATGAAATGGGAAGCACGGGGAGAAGTCACCGTGTTGCAACTGGGGGAAGTCACACGCAGGACCACAAACACTGGGAGAGATCACAAGTTGGCGGAAATGGTACTCGGGGAGGTCACTCCCGGGTTCGGCGCCAATCTGCTTCTCAGTCTTTGGGAACGACGTATGGTAGGAAGTTCTTCCCTTTCGCGGGGAATGGGGAGCCTCTGGGAAGGAGAGCCCGATGTCTTGGGATTGTCCATCTGGCTCCTCCGAACAGGTTTCATGCTAGGGAGGAGGGCGAAATCATTTACCTGCCTATTAATGGCAGGTTGCAGCTCCTTTATCCATATGGCTTCCAAGATAGCCAAGCGCTGAGGGTCCTCTTCTTTTGCCACAACTTCGGTGTTTTTTACCATAGTCTCCCTATCGAGGTGGCGTCGATGCTGGGTCCAGTGGTGTTGCTTGGGTCCTCCGTGTTGCAAGTGCATGGTGATTCTTCTAGATAATGTGGTGGTCGTCCAGAAATCTACTTTTCGCAAGCTTGAGAGCTCACGGAAAAAACTAATCAATAATTCTTTTGCTGTCGTTTTTAACAGAGTATATGTATATGTATATGTATATGTATATGTATATGTATATGTATATGTATATGTATATGTATATGTATATGTATATGTATATGTATATGTATATTTGATGGTCCAGTCCACATCAACGTTCGTAAATAGAAACTCAACATCTACTGAGTCAATCTTAGTTCATTCGGGTGCTGAAGTACTTTCCAGCATTATATAAAGCTGGTTTGCCAAGAGAATGTGACTTGATGACGGGTCTGAATGTGTTGCCTGTTTTGTATGCCTTGACATTACCAGAGAAATAGCCCAGGTCGAAGTCACTAGAAATTTTATATAGGTAGGCACCACCTCTGGTTGCGTTACCGCTTTCCTTTTATTAGCCTCAAAGGGATTGCGGGAGACCCTACAAGATTTCAAGAGGTCCTTCAAAATAGCGTCCATTTTGTGTAGTTACTCTGCAGTTAGACAAAGGACATAGATTGCAATGATGTCCACTCTCCTGATTGTAATTTCTAGTCTTCTTTTTGTTTTTCTTGCTATAACGAGTTGTTTCTGTTGCAAAATATTTACTTTTAATTGAACATCGAGTCTTACCGGATTCTGTTATTGAAGAAGAGTGGAATTCTGGGGTGGTGTGGACAATATTTTTTCTCCAAATGTCGTAAATCATCAAGGAGGACTTCTATTTCTGGTCTTTTACGGTGTTTCCCTGCTTTGGAAAGCGAGTGCTATAACCCTAAATCTAGGAATTCTTCAGGTTCTATGGTAAAGGTCACATTTGTGAAGTTTGTGAATACCATAGTCTTCCATATGGGGCGGTGAAGCTCCAAAGATTTCTGGCCTTAGTGGATGACCAATCTGTTCATACCAAAAGACAAAAGTTTACGTAATATTGGATGCAAAAGACTATGTAACTATTTCCAGGCAGATGTCAGGAATAGAAGGGTAGATGGTTTGTATATGACAATACTGTCTTTACACAAGTGCATCACGGAATTATGTAATAAAGAATTTCAAATGAAATGATATTTTTCATCCCATGAATACAATTGAATGCAGACGAATACATTGAGAGAACACTGGTAAGAAAAAGGGGCCACCTTAAAGGAAGAACGTATGTCAAAACTCATGATATGTTTTTAAATCTGATACAAGTCATTTTTGGGGAAAATTAAGACAAAACCTTTTAAGAATACGTATTTCATCGGTTTTCACTTTAATTTCATCATCAAAAAGCATCACACCTCCACATGGTAAATACAGAACATAATTCTTTAAGAGCGGATAATGGGATGAAAAATATTATTTTTTAAGAATCTTAATGGAGACTACCATGAATTAGCAGGTGCTGTAAAACTAGTGCAGAATATTGGGAAGAAGTAAACGCTTAATGAAAATCTTAAAAGCAGATTTCTCCATATAGAGGCTAGGAAAATCTACAAAAAGGGAACATTTATTCATAAATCAGCACTTATAAAGAGGTTGTATTCATGAAATCCAACAAGCTATGAAGTGCACCTAATGTATCCAAAAGGAGTGGTGGTACGGTCACCTTTGTTTTGAGCAGAGCATTAGCTGCTGGGAAATGGTGTTGTGGGTAGCATTTGTATGCTGATTACAGAATTCTTCAGGAAAATATGGATTGTCCAAGAATGCCAATGAGAGTTTCTTATTGAAGATACCATTACACGTGTTTTTAATTTGTCTCTCTATGGCTTTGTTTTGCAGAAAGTGAGACTATCACTTATAATCGTGGAGGGTATGCTAAAATATATGTCTGTAGGAGTGTGTGTGTGTGTGTGTGTGTGTGTGGTGGGGGATGTGTTCGTGAGTGAGTTTGCATATATACTTGCGCGCACGCGCGGGTGTGCATGTGCATGTGTGTGTGTGTGTGTGTGTGTGTGTGTGTGTGTGTGTGTGTGTGTGTGTGTGTGTGTGTGTGTGTGTGTGTGTGTGTGTGTGTGTGTGTGTGTGTGTGTGTGTGTGTGTGTGTGTGTGTGTGTGTGTGTGTGTGTATGTGTGTGTGTGTGTGTGTGTGTGTGTGTGTGTGTGTGTGTGTGTGTGTGTGTGTGTATGTGTGTGTGTATGTGTGTGTGTGTGTGTGTGTGTGTGTGTGTGCGTGTGTATGTGTGTGTGCATGTGTGTGCGTGCGTGTGTGAGTATGTACATTCACACGTATGTATGTGTGTGAAAGTTTGCTGTGGGAGTGTGTGTAAGGGAGTATGTGAGTGCGTGTATGTATAAAATGTGCCTATATATTTACCTATTTGCCATACCTAGCTTCAATTTCATGTATGGCTTAAACTTGGTTTATATGCTTCTTTATAATTAATTTTTTTAGATTTGGATCCATGTATTGTTCCAGTTTAGGTTATATCACCTTCTAAGATATTTCAAGTATCTATGCAGTGATATAGAAACTGTTTCTTCACAGCTCTTCGAAGTGTAGTATGAGTATTTCTAAGTTTGTTCTCACGATCTCTTATATTCCTCTCATCTCTAATCAAGGGATTTCTTTTGTCAATGAAGTCCATCCCTTCTACCGACCTGAATACTGTAATCACATCACCTCCTTCTCTTCGATTTTTCAATGTCGTCAAATCCAGTGTTTTTAGTTTCTCTTCATAGAGTTTATCTGCCAAGGAGATGACCAACTTGGTTGCTGTCTTTTGTATTCTCTCTATCTTGTTTATATCCTTCATTCTCTGGGTTGACCATAGTACTGACGCATATTCTAATCTTGGACGAGTTTATTTTATTTTCGTAATATTCTTTTTGTCAGTATATTGAAAACCCACATCAATGTTCTTCAACATTCCATATGTCTTTCACACAATCATCCTGATATATCTTTCATGTGACAGGTTGTCTTATATAAACTTTCTCAGATATACACAGACATGACAGAATTGAACAGACACCAAGATAAATAATTTAATTTATTAAACAAGTAATTGATACAATAAAAGTGCTTAAAATTGGTCACAATGCAAATAACTAATACATAGTTGACATCCCCTTTGCTTTTTTCAATGCATGGACCCTTCTAGGCATACCAGTCATTAGTTTACGAATATCTTGAGTGAATTCTTGCCATGTTTCCCGTAGTATTCCTAAGAGTTTGGGCCTTAAAGATGGCTTCCTGTTCTCTTTTACGAAGTTGTCGGCCTAATATGCCCCAGAGGTATTCAATAAGGTTCATATCCGGGGACTGACTTGGCCATGGAAGTTTCCTGATCCCATTTTGACTCAACCAATTTTGTCTTGCTTCATCAGTGTGACAAGGAGCTTTATCTTTCATAAATAGGAAGACATTTTTACTCATTCTACCACATGAGAATATTGAAATGAGTCCTTTCTTAAACATATTTACCTGAATTGATGTTTACTTGACACTCCAGAAGCTCAGATCGAGCATCACTTCAAATTGTATCCCTCATCATTATTGAAATGTTCCCATGTTTCACTGTTGGCTGCAGTCTTTTGAGGTCAAACTATTGACTACAGAGTCTCCAGACCCACACACTTCCACTGTCAGAAAATAATGCGAATTGTGATTCATCAGGGAAAATGACAGTGCTCCAAGTGGCCATAGGTCTCTCCACCATCTCAACAGCCCAATCCTTTCTGCGCTTGATATTTTCTGGACGAAGGAATGGTTTCCTTCTTGCAGCTCTGCCATAGTAACCCAGCTTGTGGAGATACCTGACAGCTGTTCTGGGACTTGCATCAGCTTGTGTTGCTATGTTAGAGGCCTTGAAACGTGGATCCTCTTCGAAATTTCCTTTGGCAAGACGCAAGGTTCTTTATGAGGGCACGAGACGACCTTAATGAGGTTTTGTACCCTCCTTGCCCTCTATGCTGAATTGTACGATCACTCTATTAACAGTAGAAAGGAATATTGACAGATTTTCAGATATTTTGCGTTGACTAAGTTTATCTTCATTTTGACCCACAATACGACCTAGCTGAAATTCAGATAGGTCTACTGCTCCTTTGGTTCGTGGCATGCTTGATTAATCTTTTATGTAATCTGAAACATAAATCTAGATAAATATAAGATATTTGGTAAATTTGAATAACATTGAGCATTAGATAAGAACAGAAATGCATTTTCATGGTGTGTATTCAATTCTGTCATGTCTGAGTATATTTAATTTGTGCATTTGTAATGTATTCGCTTCCAAAGAATAGTTTAAGAGTGTTTTTTGCATTTATTTCCCATATTCGGTATATTGCAATTTTCAGTACTGATATAACGTTTATATTCTTGGCCTCATTAAAAATTAGTGTTAAGATCTTTTTTTGCAGTAGCCTACAATCCTCGATTTTCACCCTTTTCATAACTTTTGCATCTTCTTCAAACATGTTGGCATAATTTTATGGTACTTCCTATCATAGCATTGGCGTATATAAGAAACACTAATAGTACTAATGCTGAGCCTTGTGGAGCTCCGCTGAGCTCTACTCTTCAATTTGAGACCTTATCCTTTACTACTGTAATGTAATCGCTTCCAAGGAATAGATCAAGTATGTTAATTTGTAGCTATTGCCTATTTCCCGTACTTGACAATTTTTTTTATCGTAATCATGCTTTTATGCTTGGTTTTATGCAAAATAGTATCTAGATCTTTCTGTGATATCCTATGGTCCTCATTTTTTTTACTCTTTTCATGATATTTGAATCAACTACAAACTTGTTGACATAGATACTTACACCTTCCATCATGTTATTGACATAAATAAGAAACATTATCGATGCTAGTATTAAAACTTGTGGAACTCCGCTGGTCATTACTTCTTGTCTTGGCATCTTATCCTTTACTATTGCCACCATTGCATCCCTTCCAGATAATATTTCATCTGTTCGAGTAGTTTACCCTTTAATCCTCCAATATGCTACAATTTTCATATAAGACGAATGAAACTTAAATTAAATCTGGCTCTTTCGTAAGAAGCAGATCTAACCTCGAGGGAATGTCATCTCTTATTCGAGTCACTGTTCGAGTAGTTTACCCTTTAATCCTCCAATATGCTACAATTTTCATATAAGACGAATGAAACTTAAATTAAATCTGGCTCTTTCGTAAGAAGCAGATCTAACCTCGAGGGAATGTCATCTCTTATTCGAGTCACTTCCTTTACCCGCTTGGCTATCTTGTTCTCCAATTCTATAATTAACAGGATATTTCTCCAGCAATCCGTCTTGCCGTATGTTTTTTCACTGTTTCTAGTTTATCTCACCAAAAATTAAACCTCCAACAAAAATCATATTACTTCTTTGTTCAATATATATATTTTCTGTGTTGATTTTTTCAGGAGAGTTGTTTACAACAATATTTCTTAATGTTCAGCTTTATTCTAAGCTCTTATCTTGAAGGGTACATATAACACCATATGGTTTATCTTATTCAGGTCTTTAATTTTAATTTCTATGTGGATTGCTTTGGCTTTACCTTCATTCAGATTTACTTTTTCCACTATTATATCATTTCTCACAAAGACTATCACCAATCCCCCATTTTATCTTTTTTTTTCTCTTCTATATATGAGGCATCTATCATTCCTCTGATTTAGATAAACAATTTGGGAAGTGTGGTTTTTACTAACAGCAAAACACCAGGTTCGTTTACAACCAAGTAACTATTTATCTAAAACCTAGCCGATAGTAAATCGTCTACATTAGCAAAGGCGACTTTACCTTTGTATGTGTATATTTCCTGTGGTTTATAGCTATTCTGTCTTAACAAAAATCCTCACTCTGATGGAGAGCCTCTCAGAAAACTATCTTTACTTTTTTCTTTCTTCTTCTTCTTCTTTTTCCATCCTCTTTCCATTTTACCTTTGACTTCCTTTAAAAGTTCCCGTGTCTCTGCCTTTCCATCTTTACTTGCAACTTTCCTAATCATACTATATTTAAACTTTCCTTCTCGTGCTAACTTCCAAGACTTGCTTATTACTTCACTTGCCATAACTTGCGATTTAAACTTAATTTTCAACGGAATGCAGCCATTTCTCTTACACTGACCTAACCTAAGCACGTCACCAAGCTGATCACTTACATCTGAGTAATTTCCAATAATCATGGAGGTAATCTACCTAGCCTTTTGCATCGAATGCTCCTAATATACCGTCACTGAAGGCATGCAGTCTTCCCGGCAGACAAAAAAGTTTGAAACATCTAGTCTTATCTACTACGTTTCTAAGAAGTTATTCCCTTTTTACAATGGCCTTCATTATTCCTTCTTTTAACCTTAAATGTTCTTTTCGGTGCTGGTTCATGATAAGTTTAAAGTTTACAATTCGTTCTGTTGACCAGCCTTCGAGTACGTTCAGCAGTTAACTGACCTTGTTCTCATTTGATTTTGTTCTTGACTTGCTTGCGTTTATGATAAAGTATTGATAAGATGAATTCTCTGATTTCCCAATTTTTCCCTTTTAAGTTATTTCTTTTTTGCTTTCAGAGCCTGGTATGTATTTTTCTAATTTAAATGTTGCAAGCGTATGTGTCTATGTGTGCGACCATGTGTGAATTTGTGTATTTGCAAGAGTACATTTGTTTGTGTGAACGTGACTGTGGCTTCACGTGAGAGAGATTCAAAATACGAAAGGATCTGTGTTTTTGCGCTTATTTGAATATGTGTGTGTGTGTGTGTGTGTGTGTGTGTGTGTGTGTGTGTGTGTGTGTGTGTGTGTTTGATTCACCATGGTATTGGATCACGTGCTGGACTCGTGATCGACAGCTATTTCCCCGTCGGAAGAGAGCTCAGAGCTGATATATAACCGATCTATGGGTAATACTGTGACCTTACAGGCACACACACACCCAACTCCCTGCCCAGTATGAACAATGACGGAGTTTTGAATATCAAAATAATTTGTAAACGATGTTTATATGGACTTCATTCTCACTTTTCATATTGATTGTTGTAGACTTATATGGTTTCCACATCATGATCATTCATAAATCACTTCTTGGGATATAATACATTCATAAGTCTATGTATTCTAATTTTCAGGATTCATTATTATATTTAGTACTCAGCTTGAGAAAAGAAATAAGAAACAGGTTATTAATTTGGTTCAGATTGCAAATGATTTATTTTTCAATCTTTCATTGATGACGTCATAAGTAAAATACGTTTCCACTGATGGATGTAGATTCACAGATCCATAATTTAAATGAAACTACACCTATGGAAAATCTTAGGCCGAAATTTCAAATTAAAAAGTTCCCTGATTGAATACATGATAAATACTTTTACTTCTTGGAAAAAATCAATGGAGACGAAGTGATAAGTGTCTGGTAATATGTATGAAAATCATATATGTGCGGCTGAAAACTTAAAAGAAGTACTTAGAAAATATCAGAGGATAACTGCACACACTATTATAAGCCTCTAAACTAAAGTATTATGAAAAATGACTTAAGAAATAGTGTAACGACTTTCAAAATGGCATTAAGGGGGGTCGTGCCCCACGGCATATCCCATTCCTTCTGCTGCATCGTCTTCGCCCTCTTCATTTTCAATGCAAATGCAGTTGGTGCTCCTGGCCCAGGTAAGTTTTTGAATGAAAAAATAATATTTTGAAATTACTTCTACTTTTATTACAATTTCATTATTTTCTCAACCCTGACATGATATAAATCCTTGATACCTATTTGGAATTAAAATGATGAAAAGGATGCGGATTTTACTTGTATATCTAACCAATAGCACGAACTTTTAGAAACGTAATGTGGAAAATAAAAGTATGACCGAAAAACATAAAACTGTTTGGAAAATAATAAAACAACTTGGGGTATAAAATTGTATGCACACTTCCAA
>NC_134791.1:60097435-60102435 GCF_046742065.1 Oratosquilla oratoria
TATATATGTGTGTGTGTGTGTGTGTGTGTGTGTGTGTGTGTGTGTGTGTGTGTGTGTGTGTGTGTGTGTGTGTGTGTGTGTGTGTGTGTGTGTGTGTGTGTGTGTGTGTGTGTGTCTGTACATATCACAATTTGCATGAGAAATAACTTGAACTCGTGATCCTAAAAATCCTGAAAAAACACCAAAATAATCAATCAATGACCTGGCGCTTTCGTATATGTAGGCATATTCAGGGTACTCATAATTACGGTGCAAACATGAATATATATGCAAAGGTGGAGGCCATGGATGGAAATGGGAAAGATTGTGAAGCTGTGTAAACGTTACTTGGCTGTCGCCAATGTAACCGTTAGATGGTTGCGAGCAAGATAAACTCCAGGCCGGAGTTTCTTCTATTTATTAACAACAATCTGGGTTTTGAACAAAAAGTCATCAATAAACCCTTTGGACAAAATACAGTAAGTATCGGGCTTTCACCTCGACACTGCCTTGGGCAGATATCTGCCCTGTGCCAGGTGCGGGACCTGGGCAGATTGGTCTGGCAGGCACTTGACCAGGCCAGCTTTGCTGTCTTGGTTACAAGGGGTCCACATATAAAGGGGGTTAGTGGGTTGCCGTATTGGTTTACAATCTTAGGCACTAGTGTTAGTTTTATGTATAGAGGTTAGTCGTATGATTAGTGGGTGTGGTTAGACATGGTATGTATATGTTAGCTTATGGGTAATATAATAGGGGCAGGTGTAATAAAGGGGGTTCAGTGGGTTTCTCTGGTGACATTAGGCACCTTCGTGTTGCGATATCCTGTCGTCTGAGTTGGTGCTGAGTTAGGCGCTGTGGCAAGGTGCCTGTTCTAGGAAAGCAAAGTCAACAAATGAGGGGGTGAGTGTTCTGCCGCATGCGTGTGGATCACGCGCGTGGTAGCTGATGGTTAGTAATGGTTACATAGACTCCCCGATCTTATGAGGTACGTCCGCGTAACTTGGGTTAAGGTCGTGACAGTGGGGTTTGGCATACATAATTATAAATGAAATGTTAAGCTATGATAATTTGTTAAGTTGCAAGCGGGAGGCATTGACTTGTAAAATTTATTTGAATGAGTAAAATGGGGGAGGGTTTACGTATATTCTCATATCTTGAATGTATTCAATAAAGCTAAGTAAAGATATTTACACTTGCTCGTATATTCTCTTTCCAATGAGTGAATTTGCACTTTTTTTCTTTCCCTATTCAATGAGATTTTTGTCATTCATTTGGTGATCTCTTTTCTATGAGATATATTAAGTTTGTATACACTTTCACTAAAGGCATAGCTTTGCTGAAGACAGGACATCCTAAAAAAAATTTCTTTTAATAATATGTTAGTTTATATAGAGCTAAATATTCATTTATATATATATATATATATATATATATGTATATATATACATATATATGTATATATATATATATATATATATATATATATATATATATATATATATATGTATATATATATATATATATATATGTATATATATATATATACATATATATATTGACATATTGCGTGGATATATATATAAAAGTTAATTATTAATCTTTTCCATTATGTTACGAGTTAAACGTGACTAATATTTATGCTGTTGAAAAGTGTCAATTGTTATTGGCTACAATTTTCATGGGAAATTATGATTTCTATAATAAATTGATGTTGCTGTTCTTATCATCGCCCTTGTTCATATTGTTATTTATTCAAGGCAGTTAACTCTTGAACTTTTTTGACAAAAAAATAGTTTGAGATTTATGTATATATTACATTATGGTATGGATTGCTTATTCGTCGTCTTTGAGTCGAAGGTTTTGAGTGTATTATTCCTGGGCTTCACGGTCGGAAGGAAGTGAAGGAAGTACTTTTAGAGATGATGGGAGTTTTGATAAGTAAATGATCGTGAGGACCTAATCTATCAAATTGCATGATGTCCTACGTCCGAAGTAAGAATAATTAATGTAACGGAATATTTTTATGGGTTTGTCATTATGCTTTGGTCTGTCCTAATTTACTCGGTTTCGGATGACTGCCTGTGGGATATCTTTGCGGTGGCATTTTGTTAGTATGAGTTTAGTCTACGTAGGAAGAGAACAATATCTCGCAAGTCTAATGTCAAAATTGCACTGGGCTATGTTTTATTATTTCATTATTAAATTCTATCTATCGTGGTCTTTAATATTCTATTACTTTAATTCGTAGTTATTTCTGATAGTATGAAGTGGATTTAGTAAATACTAATTATTTTACCTCCTTATGAATGTTGGTTTAGAGAATTCTTTGATATATGGGTTATTTATCTGCATCTATGGGTCCGTTTGCAACATAAAAAAAAGGACTTATGGTAGGCCTGCGTTGAAGTCTGGGTAGCACTGTGGTTGGCTGGAGACTGAAATAGGCTGAAGGTGTTGATTCCTAGCTGGTGTTGAATATTACTTGGGTAAGCAAATTTCGGTGAGCACTCGAGCCAAGGGTGGCGGTGGGTGGAGGGTGTGGTTGATTGGGTGAGATGGGTAGAGTTGAATCGACACGGGGGTGGGATGTTAGGCGGTCCGGGACTAACTGCTGCGAAGCTCCTGGTCTGGGTGGAAGGGGGTGGAATTCTGGTGGAAGGCAGGTTAGGTGGGTCAGGGCCTAACTGCTCTGAGGTTTCTGGTCTGGGTGGAGGCGGGTTAGGCGGGTCGGGGCCTAACCGCTGCGAGCTCCTGGTCTGGGTGGTCATGAAGGGAGGGTTGAGGTGGGTTAGGCAGGTCGGGGCCTAACCACTGCAAATTCCCTGGCCTGGCTGGTCATGAAGGCGGAGTGGAGGTGGATTAGGCAGGTCGGGGGCTAACCGCTGCAAATTCCCTGGTCTGGCTGATCATGAAGAGGGGTGGAGGGGGGTTAGACGGGCTGGAGTCTAATCGCTGCAAATTCCCTGGTCTGGATGGTCATGAAGGGGGAGGAGGCAGGTTCTCGTACGGCTCCTGGATGATAAAAAGGAGGAATTAGTGGGAATCTTTGGTTTATACTCACAGTGATTAGTGACGTAAGTTGGTGGTGGTGGATGAAATTGTCTTTAGGACGGGTCTCATTGGCCTGGGTCTACTGCGTCTTAACTGAAGTCGTGATACCGGGTCGGCCTTCAAATCGGTGCGCTGGATCTCTACAGCTGATTGGATTCGTCTGGTCTCGGCCTGGGTCCACTGCGTTTTGACGTAAGTTGTGATACCGGGTCGGCCTTCAAATCGGTGCGCTGGATCTCTGCAGCCGATTGGAGCTGTCTGGTCTCTGAAAGAATAGAAGGGTCAGTACTATTGCTTACCAAGTGAGTTGCTGAGTGGGCGGATTTGCGTTTGCGAGTCAGATGTCTCAGGGGAGGTGGTTGCTCTCACACTGGGAGATGTTTCGAGTTAATGGGAGTCTTGTGGTTTGATTGAAGTTCAATCACCTGGGTGGGAGTCTTGTAGTTTGATCTCTTGAGAGGTGTGCGTAGCTGATTGGAGTCTGGTGGTTTGATTGAAGTTCAATCACCTGGGTGGGAGTCTTGTGGTAGCTGAATTGAGTCTTGTGGTTTGATTGAAGTTCGATCACCTGGGTGGGAGTCTTGTGGTAGCTGAATGGAGCCTTGTGGTTTGATTGAAGTTCGATCACCTGGGTGGGAGTCTTGTGGTAGCTGAATGGAGTCTAGGTCTGATTGAAGTCCGATCACCTGGGTGGGAGTCTTGTGGCAGCTGAATGGAGTCTAGGTCTGATTGAAGTCCGATCACCTGAGTGGGAGTCTTGTGGCAGCTGAATGGAGTCTTGTGGTTTGATTGAAGTTCGATCACCTTAGTGGGAGTCTTGTGGTAGCTAAATAGAGTCTTGTGGTTTGATTGAAGTTCGATCACCTGGGTGGGAGTCTTGTGGCAGCTGATATTGTTTTAACTTTACTTTTAATTCTTTTACATTCTGATCTTATACCATTTGTCACAATTTTGATATGGATTTGAGTAAATATATTATTTTTACTTATCAGGAGAGTTTTTGAATAAAAGAATTTTAACTGTAATGGGGTTCTTAAATGCCACTTGAATGCTGAAAGACTTAACAATGTGGGGAATGGAACTATGAAAGGTTGTGAGACTGTTTCTCATACTTTACCAATACCGTTCGCGACACTGGACGTTTGGGCCACCACTGTTTCAACATTAAAATGATCAGGCTTGTACATTCCTTGACTTAAATTGAAGTTGTTGGCAAATGCATCTTTAATCAGACTGGATTATCTTATATTTCTATTCAAATATGACTTATTTCTAACAATTTCTTTAAAACCCTCCTAATTAATGGAATTATTAGAATCTCTTAAATGAACAAATAATGCGCTAGACATTTGACCACTCCTGATGGTACACTGATATTGTTTTAACTTTACTTATATTTTTTTCCAGTCTGACCTATATACCATTTGTCACAATTTTGATGTGGATTTGAATAAATACATTCTTCTTCCTTATCAGGAGACATTCTAACTAAAAGACTTTCAACTGTATTGGTGTCCTTCAATTTTTGTTTAATGCTGAAAGTCTTAACAATATGGGAGATGGAACTGGGAAAGATTGTGAAGCTGTCTCTCAGTCTACTGATACCATTTGCGATGTTTGGGCCACCACTGTTTCAACATTTAAATGATCAAGCTTTTACATTCCTTGACTTAAATCTAAGTTGTTGATAAAAGCATCTTTAATAAGACTGTATTCTATTATATTTCTAGTCAAATGTGACTTATTTATAAAAAAATTCTTTAAAACCCTCCTAATAAATGCAATGATTAAAATCCCTCAAATGAACAAATAATGCGCTAGACATTTGACCACTCCTGACGCTATACTGATGTTGTTTTAATTTTAATTCTAATTCTTTACCAGTATAACCTATATAATATTTGTCACAATTTTAGTATGGATTAGAGTAGATACATCTTTCTTATCAGGAAAGATTTTTAAATAAAAGA
>NC_134791.1:60114935-60137435 GCF_046742065.1 Oratosquilla oratoria
GGCTCTTTATCGACTCCTACAAGAAGTCTGAAAGCCGTGCTACTTTTTAATGGCAAAAAATTAGCATCATTGCCCATTGCGCATTCCGTCACCCTCAAAGAAACCAATGCTACCATGTCACTTCTTCTTAAGAACATACAATATCAGAATTTTAACTGGCTTCTTTGTGGTGACCTGAAAGTCCTAAGTATTTTGTTAGGGCAGCAGGGTGGCTACACAAAACATCCATGGTTTTTATGCTTGTGGGACAGCCGTGCAGATTCCGTACACTACCGACAAGTGCAATGGCCACAACGGACGGAATTTGTACCTGGCCTCCATAACGTCAAAGCTATACCACTTGTACCAGTGGACAGAGTGCTCCTACCTCCACTTCACATAAAGCTGCGGTTGATGAAGAACTTTGTAAAAGCATTTCCGAAAGACGGAGAAGGGTTTAAATACCTGTCCCACAAATTCCCTTCTGTAAATGATGCTAAAATGAAAGCCGGCTTTTTGTTGGACCACAGATTCGTGAGTTTCTTTTAGATACCGGCTTTACTGAAGCATTAACATCTCATGAAATAAGTGTTTGGAATAGTTTTAAGTCAGTTGTGTCAGGCTTCTTGGGTAACACAAAAGCTGATGACTACAAGGAAATAGTTGGGAACATGCTTTAAGCATATGAGACGGCTGGCGTAAGGATGCGCATAAAAAGGCATTTCCTCCATAGCCATCTTGACTACTTTCCTGACAACTTGGGTGACTTAAGTGAGGAACAGGGGGAGAGGTTCCATGAAGATATATCCGAAATGAAGCACCGCTATTAAGGCAATTGGAGCGTGACGATGATGGTTGGTTTCAGCTGGTCGCTTCAAAAAAGCCGGGCAAACAATGCTGATACACCGGCACACAAGAGAAAGTCTCGAAAGCGTTCCTTTCAGGGAGAATAGCTGGCCTCAACATTCAAATATATTAATAAAGTTGTGATTTTCTTATTCAGATATGTACAAGACTGTATGTGTGCAACGTACACTTATCATGATTTTGTTTTTTCTCAATAAGATAAAATGGCCTGTCAACCTCTGTTTGCCTTTATTTACCTATATAAATTTTAAGGAATTTTATAGACCTAGCTCAGACGCATTTCTACACGAAAAATCTAAATAATCTAGTTTCGGTTGTTACAAAATGAATAAATAAATAAATTAATTAATTAATTAATTTAAAAAAATAAAAGATCCCTGAAAAAATGAGTATGATTTCTTGATTCAACATGCAAAACTAATGAGAAATACTAATGACGTCTTTCTTGCAAGGATTTTTCTTTACTGCAGCCCAGTGTTAACATTAGCAGACGACAAACTGATGTTTCAAGGACTGTCTAGTTTCTGCAACCGTGACTTATTGATAATGGGTGATTTCAATTTAACTGAAATTGATTGGATGACCCTTGAACATGGCCATATAGGTAATCGCTTGATAGATTTTCTCGGTGATAATTATTTAGTTCAGCATGTAAAAGGGCCCACAAGACATGGAAATTTACTCGATCTATTGATCACTAGCGGCGAAATCAGGATAATCGATGAAGAAGTTGGTGAAACTATTGCAAGTAGTGATCACAATTTAGATTAAAACTGCTAAAAAAAATTAGAATACATACTTTTGTATCTAAAATACCCAATTTCAGCTTACAGATTGGGAGGCAAAATTAAGCAAAATACCTGTAGATCAGATGTGGAAAATATTTCAAAATACTCTTGCTAGGATGAATCATACTTACATCCCCAAATCAAGATCGTCCAAAATGGTTTGACAAAGAAACTGAAAATAGTATTGCTAAAAAGAGACAGGCTTATAAGAAATACAAGTGCATGGGTGCACCTAAGGACTATCGAAGTTACGTAATAATACAGAGAGTTAAAAAAGACAGTAAAAAGGAAAAGGAAAATACGAAATGAATATCGCTGATAAATCCAAAGACAATCCCAAAGAATTCTATAGTTACAATATAGATAAAAAGTTTATTAGGAATCATATTGGCCCACTATTATCTGCTGACGGTCAACTTCATTATTCAAAGGAAGGAATGTGTGATATTTCAGACAACTATTTTAGCTCAGTATTCGTAAACGAAACACCTCAAAGTGAACTACAAACTGGAAAGTCTAAAGTGAACTTACTACGGTTATTATAACAACAGAATAAAATAAAAGGCGTATGGAGAAACTTAAACTTAATATAACACCAGGGCCTGATGGTTGGCATCCAAGAATCTTAAAAAAAAAGAAAAAGAAAAATAAGATTGTTGTTCCATTAGAAATCATTTTCAAGAAATCCATCATATCCGGAGATTTCCCAAGAGAATGAAAGCTAGATAAAGTTACCCCCATATTAAAGATATATGAAAATGAATAAATAGATAAGTAGAGGTCTATAAGTTTGACTTCAATCGAAGGAAAAGTAATGGAAACTATCATCAGAGATGCTATCAAACATCATTTAGAAAGTAACTGTTTGATGAGTTATAGCCAGCATGGATTCAGAGGGAAACGTTCTTGCGTGACTATCTCATTTAAATTTTACAACACAGTCATCTCGAATTATGGCAAAAGAAACAATATAGATTTAATATACTTAGACTTTGCAAAAGCTTTTGATACCGTCCCCCACGAAAGACTACTTAATAAATTAGCCTCACAAGGAATAAGTGGTAGCCTAATATGTTGGACTAATAATCGGTTGAACGATCGAAAACAGAAAGTTGTTTTAAATGGCAAAACTTCTAGATTG
This sequence comes from Oratosquilla oratoria, assembly GCF_046742065.1. Lineage (NCBI taxonomy): Eukaryota > Metazoa > Arthropoda > Malacostraca > Stomatopoda > Squillidae > Oratosquilla > Oratosquilla oratoria. The sequence goes on from NC_134791.1 coordinate 60,117,711, forward strand.
AAAAATGTTACGAGTGGAGTTCCTCAGGGTTCCATTCTTGGGCCACTTCTATTTATAGTATATATAAATGATATAGACCACGGACTAAAATCTATTGTTTCCAAATTTGCTGATGGTACAAAACTGTGCGGAATGGCAAATGATCACTTAAACCAAATAGATTTTCAAGAAGATTTAGATAAACTACAGCAATGGTCTCAAAAGTGGCTAATGAAATCTAACACAAGTAAATGCAAGATAATGCACATAGGTAGAATAGCAGTAAGTATCAGTAACGATCTCAAATCATCTAAGCAGTGTATTTCAGCCTTTGAGAAAGCAAATGAGATTTTAAGGACTGATTGCGCGATCTTTTGACTTCAAAAGTCCATCACTCATTAACAAGCTATATGAATCGTTAGTTCATCCACATTTGGAATATGCTGTTTCCGTACGGTCACCGAATCTCTTTAAAGACATTGGTAGATTGGAAAAAGTACAACGGCGAGCCACAAAACTGATTCCAAATAGCAAAAATAAATCATACGGAACCGATTACAACATATGAATCTGTTTTCCCTAAAACAAGCGTAAACTCAAATGTGACTTGATACAGGTCTTTAAGACCCTAAAGGGAATTGACATCAAAAGTAATAAATTTTTACACTGAATGAGAATCCGACAAGAAATAATTGTCTCAAATTGTCGGGAAATAAATTCAATTTGGAAGTGGGTAGAAACAACCTCACCAACCGTGTAGTTGATGAATCGAATAAATTTCCTGCAGAGGAAGTGCAATGTAGTTCATTTCGAAGTTTTAAGATTCGTTTAGATAAACACATAAGAAAGGTGCTTGAATGCCTGCCATTTATTTTATATTATTTGTTTATTTGTCTGTCTATTTATAATTACATGCTTGATTTTCATTTATTATTTTTGATCTGTCAGTTTATTATCATTTGCTATTTAACCGTTTGTTTATTTTCTAATTATAATACCTATGCATTTATTTATCTATTTTATTTATTGTGAGAAATGGAAATTTGTCACAATGACACACAACTTGTCGGATGGCTTACCACAATAAAGACTTGGTGAAATTAGAATAGAGACTGAGCGAAACCTAGTGCCCTTGGGAAACTACCAGGTCGTTACTCAAGTCGTTTCTTTTGTAGAGTATGGCGGCTCAATGGCTATAATAAGTAGTTGCTAAGGCAGAGGTTCGAGTCCTTGCGGATGAGCTAATTTTCATTTGTCATAATGACACACAGCTTGTCGGGTGGCTCACCATAATAAAGACTCAGTGAAATTAGAATAGAGACTGAGCTAAGGCTAGTGCCCTCGGGTAACTATCTAGTCGTAACAGAGGTCGTTATTTTTGTAGAGTATGGCGGCTCAATGGTTATCGTCTCTGATTCATAATAAGTAGTCGCTAAGGCAGAGGTTTGAGTCCTTGCGGTGGAGCTAATTTCCATTTGACACAATGACATACAACTTTTTGGATGACTCGCCATAATAAATACTCGGTGAAATTAGAATAGAGACTGAGCTAAACCTAGTGCCCTCGGGGAACTACCGGGTCGTAACCCAGGTTGTTCCTTTTGTAGGGTATGTCGACTCAATGGCTATCGGCTCTGCTTAATAATATGCAGTTGCTAGGGCAGAGGTTCGAGTCCTTGAGGTAGAGCTAATTTCTATTAGTCACAATGACACACAATTTATCGGATGGCTCGCCATAATAAAGACTCCATGACATTAGAATAGAGACTGAGTTAAGCCTAGTTCCCTTTGGGGAACTACTAGATCGTAACTCAGGTCGTTACTTTTGTAGGGTCTGGCGGTTCAATGGCTATCGTCTCTGCTTCATAATAAGTAGTCGCTAAGGCAGAGGTTTGAGTCCTTGCGGTGGAGCTAATTTCCATTTGTCACACTGCCACACAGCTTGTCGGATTGCTCGCTATAATACTCTTTGAAATTGGAATAAGGGACTGAGCTAGGCCTAGTGCCCTTGGGAAACTACCAGTTCGTAACCCAAGTCGTTAATTTTGTAGGATTTTGAGGCACAATGACTGTCGTCTCTGCTTCATAATATACACTCACTGAGAAAGAAGTTCAAGTTTTTGCGTGGCACTAATTTTCATTTGTTACAATGACACACAACTTGTCAGATGGCTCGCCATAATAAAGACTCGGTGAAATTAGAATAGAGACTGAGCTAAGGGGCTGTTGCATCGCTTTATAGAGTAGGTGATTTTTTTCAAATATGTGTTTAATGAATATTGGTTTAAATACATAGGTATAAATGATTCAAGCAATTACTAGACCAATTTAATAGGCTACCACTTAGTCTGTGTGAAGCAAATTTATTAAGTAGTCTTTCGTGGGTGACGGTATCAAAAGATTTTGCAGTCTAGATATATCAAATATATATTGTTTCTTTTATCATAATTCGAGATGACTGTGTTGTAGAAATCGAGTAAGTTAGTCACGCAAAAACGCTTCCCGCTGAAACCATGCTGTCTATCATTTATCAAACAGTTACTTTTTAAATGATGTTCGATAGCATCTCTTCATCATTTTTCCTATTTTTCCTACAATTGAAGTCAAGCTTATAGGCCTGTACTTATTTTGGTTCTTTTTGTTATCTTTTTTAATATGGGAGTAACGTTAGCTAGCTTCCATTCTCTTGGGACATCTCCGGATATGATGGATTTATTGAAAATAATTTCTAATAGAACAACAATTTCATTTTTCATATCCTTTAAGATTATTAAATACCAACCGTCAGGCCCTGGTGTTTTATCAAGTTTGAGTTTCATTATACACCTTTTATTTTTTATTTTGTTACATTTACCGTAGTAAGTTCTAATAGAACAACAATTTCATTTTTCATATCCTTTAAGATTATTAAATACCAACCGTCAGGCCCTGGTGTTTTATCAAGTTTGAGTTTCATTATACACCTTTTATTTTTTATTTTGTTACATTTACCGTAGTAAGTTCATCCTAGATTTTTCACAGGTTTCAGTTTGGAATTCACTTTGAGGTGTTTCGTTTACGAATACTGAGCTAAAATGATTGTTTAGAATATCACATATTCCTTCGTTTGAATACTCAACTTGACCGTCAGCAGATAATAGTGGGCCAGTGTGATTTCTTATAACCTTTTTATCTCTAGTGTAACTATAGAATTCTTTGGAATTCTCTTGTGATTTATCGGCGATATTCATTTCATATTGTCGTTTTCGTTTTTTATTGTCTTTTTTAAATCACTCTGTATTATTACATGGGTTTGATAGCCATTAGGTGGACCCGAGCACTTGTATTTCCTATAAGCCTGTCTCTTTTTAGCAATACTTTTTTCAGTTTCTTTGTCAAGCCATTTTGGGCAAGTCTGATTTGGCGGGCGTCTGTCTTTAAATGGGACGCAAGCATAAATCATCTTAGTAAGCGTATTTAAAAATATTTCCCACATCTAATCTACAGGTCTTTTACTTACTTTTGCCTCCCAATCTGTAAGCTGAAGCTCCTGACGTAGTCCTATATACTGGAATTGATTGAAATCGGGTATTTTATAAACTCAAGTATGTATTCTATTTTTTTTTTTAGCAGTTTAGATCTAAGTTGTGATCGATACTTGCAATAGTTTCACAGACTTCTACATCGGTTATCATGCTTTCAAGGCTAGTGATCAATAGATTCGATTTAGCTTTCATGTGATGTGGGTTCTTTTATATGCTGAACTAAGAAATTTTCATTGAGAAAATCTATCAAGTGACTACCCATATGGCCATATTCTAGGGTCATCCAATCAATGCCAGTAAGATTGAAATCACCCATTATCAATAAGCCCCGGTTTCAGAATCTAGATAGTTCTTGAAACAACAGTCTGTCGTCCGCTAATGATAATGCATTTGGCCTATGTATTACACCTACATTTATTTTTTGTCTGTTTGTTTGGGTTAATTTTACCCACAAACTATCATATGCATCCTGTGTCATTTTCTCTAAAATACATGCATGGACATTGCCTCTAACGTACAATAGAACACCCCAACCTCTAATGTGGTTTCTATCCTGATGAAAGTGTTTAAATCCCGCAATATTAAATTCAGCCTCAAACTTTCCATCATTTAGTCATATCTTGGTTATTCCTATCATATCGAGATTTTCGCTTTTGACATACGCCTGTAATTCTTGGAATTTGTTCCTAATACTACGAACATTAAAGTAAATGGTTTTAAGAAACTCATGCTTATTTCTTTTTGACATGTTTTGAGTTTCAACATCATATTTTACTTTATACTTTAGTTCTTTATTGACACCTTGCTCTATATTGATATTTGACCATTCATTGACATTCAATGGTGGATGAAAAGAAAGATGCTACCAAGTCTTCCCACTTGAGTAGTACGAGGCGACAAAAAGAAGGACGGGGATAAAACTAGGAATACTTCTATCTGTAGCCCCAAAGAGGACATTCCTAAAAAAAGTAAAGACATAAAAGGATCTAGGAGTTTTGAACCAATATCCTAAGGTTTGGGTCTTTTAATGTGCGTATATGTGTTACAGATGAGAGAGAGAAAAAAGGGAAGAGATAGGTAGTATGTTTGTGAAAAGAAAGATGGATGTGTTGGCATTGGGTGAAACTAAGTTAAAAGGGAGGGAGAGTGTGAGTTCGGGAGTGTAGTTGGGAGGTTCTCAGGAGTACAGAGAGAACGAGGGACAAAAGGGGGTGGCTGTACTAGTATGTGAAGAGATAGATAAGCGTGTAGTGGAGTGGAAGAAGTTTTCTTCATGGTTAATGTGGATGTATGTGAAACTGGAAAGGGATATGTGGGTTTTTGTAAGTGAATATGGGACTGATATTGAAAAGAGTGTAGAGGAGAGGGAGGCTTATTGGATGGATTTAAATGAGTGCATAGAGGGATTAGGGAGAAATATCAATGTAGTTGTATTGGGAGGCCTTAATGCTAGGGTAGGAAATTAACCAATAGATGGAGTGATTGGGAAGTGTGGAGCTCCAGGAAAAAATTGTAGTGGAGAGTTATAAGTGGAGATGTGCCTCGAAAGAGAGATGATGATAGCAGTTGCGTGCACAATCGTGATATCCTCCCATTGATCCCTATGGCTATACCGTTCAAATACGAGCCCGCGTAGATCCTCGGAAGGATCCCACAGTCTACGCGACGGCTCCCACGTTCCTTCATCTCCTGAGGAAGGAATTTGTAATTCCGAATAAGTTCCTCTAATCTCACCGTAACCGTGTTCGTCCGCCTTTGCTCCCTGATAGTCTGGGTACAATCGGCCCAGTTGACATTCAAGCTTGCAACGTCGTTTAGTCTTCCGCTGCAGGGTGTTTGTCATAGCCTCGCAACATGGAGTCCCCCATCACCAAGAACTCCTGATTTTCAGCCACCTCGTCTTCCAACAGTTCAAAACGATTGGCTAGAGCCAGTGGTTGCTCCGCAGGGCACCCGCTTACCAAACGCGGGCTCGACAAACGGGACAACACTGACCGCCACTTGCTCACGGCAGTGGCAGAAGTGGAAGAAGTGGAACTCTCATTGGGTTGTGGGGAGGATTCACTCTTCACACAGAACGCACTCTTGAGAAGAAGAATTTCCTCCTCACACATCCTGAGACGGTCCTCTAGGTACAATTACTTTACTTTATTCGTTCTCTTGTACCGTCTTGGGCGTCGAGGGGAGAAAGAGTTTTCTCTCTTTGGCAAGATGGACGGCTTGGATGTGTAGGATGTCGTGGGTCTTCAGGTTTTGTTTCACAACCTCAATCCAGGTCTTCCTTGGTCTACCTCTTGCCTTGTATCCTGATATTTTCTTACTGTATGCTTTACTGGCAAGTTGGTGACGTGCCATGCGTGTCAAATGTCCAAACAACCTGATTGTCTCTGAATGTAATGGAGGACAGGTGTTGTTCCCACCATTTCTCTGATCGTGGTATTTCTCATCATGTCCTGTCTGGTCTTGTTGACGTCTCTCCTCAGACATCGCATCTCACAGGTGGTTATTTTACGTTCTAGATTTTTGGTCAGGGTCCATGCCTGGCACTGATATGTCAAGGTGGGGTGAAGATGGAGTTAATGAGTTTGCCTTTAGTTTCAATATTGATGTTGGGATGTTTGAAGAGTCGGGCAAGCTGGTAGCTGATGCTATTGGCCTTCTTTACTTTCGTCTCAATCACTCTGTTGAGACGTCCTTCTTCAGTGAAAGTACTGCCGAGGTACTTAAACTTGCTGACTTGTTTCACCGGAGTTCCGTCGATGCTGATTTTGAGGTTGCTAGGTGTTCTGCTAACCTTATTTGTCTCGGTTTTGCTGATGCTAATCTTAATATCAAGCTTCTTGCACTGCATGTTCAGGCTGTCTGTGTGCTCTTGAAGTTGTTCTTCTTGCTCATGGACAAGGCTCTGATCGTCTGCGAACAGCTTCTCATTCAGGTCTTCTGGGTTGGGGTCTGCCTCTTTCGTGATTTTTCCATGTCAATGATAAAACATTGCGGTGATAGCACGCATCCTTGTCTCGCTCCAAATAAAAAATCGAACCAGTCAGTGAGTCCGTTTTGGATAAGGGTTGCGCTCATACTCTTGGTATAGATGGCTCTGGTGTTGTCTAACAGTTGTCCTAGGTACACATAACCTTCAAAAGCCATTTCGCTCCTACTTTAGTAATACAAACGGCAAAGAGAAAATATAAATCAACAAAAGAAACAAGCTGGCTATCATTAAATAAACTAAACCACGAAGCTTACTCAACTTACTTTATACTGTTACTCCTACCTTTGGTAAACAGTAACAGAATACTGTTTTGATTCTAAATTAATAGAACACTACACTTAATTTTATACCTGCAACTGTATAGCGCTATACGTATACAATTACAAACGCACAACACAATCACTTATCACTATACGGAGATATAAACTTCAGTTATTCGCTAGCTGGTAAGAGGATATATATATGTATATATAAATGTATGTATATATATATATATATATATATATATATACATATATATATATATATATACATATATATATATATACACACATATATATATATATGTATATATATATACTTTTTTAGAAGCTCCGCCGTGGGATACGAACCCTGACCCGTGCGTCCACGGGGCCAAGACGTTAGCAACTATGCTACGGTGATGGTACAAAAGGACTGTACTAGTCCCCGACCACGCTTCACGTAACATTGAAGATCTAATCTCAATTTCATCTAATCCCGTATTAGGCGAGCCTTCCGACAAGTTGTGTATGTTTCTTAAGTCAGATTGAAGATTTTTAGAAGCTCCGCCGTGGGATACGAACCCGGACCCGTGCGTCTACACTCACTGGGACAAGACGTTAGCAACTATGCTACGGTGATGGTACAAAAGGACTGTACTAGTCCCCGACCACGCTTCACGTAACATTGAAGATCTAATCTCAATTTCATCTAATCCCGTATTAGGCGAGCCTTCCGACAAGTTGTGTATGTTTCTTAAGACAGATTGAAAATTATTAGAAGCACCCCACTGGGATACAAACCCTGACCCGTGCGTCGAAAAACACGGGGCCAAGACGTTAGCAACTATGCTACGGTGATGGTACAAAAGGACTGTACTAGTCCCCGACCACGCTTCACGTAACATTGAAGATCTAATCTCAATTTCATCTAATCCCGTATTAGGCGAGCCTTCCGACAAGTTGTGTATGTTTCTTAAGACAGATTGAACATTGTTAGAAGCTCCGCCGTGGGATACGAACCCTGACCCGTGCGTCCACGGGGCCACGACGTTAGCAACTATGCTACGGTGATGGTACAAACGGACTGTCCCCGACCCACGTGAAGCGTGGTCGGGGACTAGTACAGTCCTTTTGTACCATCACCGTAGCATAGTTGCTAACGTCTTGGCCCCGTGGACGCACGGGTCAGGGTTCGTATCCCACGGCGGAGCTTCTAAAAATGTTCAATCTGTCTTAAGAAACATACACAACTTGTCGGAAGGCTCGCCTAATACGGGATTAGATGAAATTGAGATTAGATCTTCAATGTTACGTGAAGCGTGGTCGGGGACTAGTACAGTCCTTTTGTACCATCACCGTAGCATAGTTGCTAACGTCTTGGCCCCGTTAGGTACTGCGCAGGGGTCAGGGTTCGTATCCCACGGCGGAGCTTCTAAAAATGTTCAATCTGTCTTAAGAAACATACACAACTTGTCGGAAGGCTCGCCTAATACGGGATTAGATGAAATTGAGATTAGATCTTCAATGTTACGTGAAGCGTGGTCGGGGACTAGTACAGTCCTTTTGTACCATCACCGTAGCATAGTTGCTAACGTCGGGTCAGGGTTCGTATCCCACGGCGGAGCTTCTAAAAATGTTCAATCTGTCTTAAGAAACATACACAACTTGTCGGAAGGCTCGCCTAATACGGGATTAGATGAAATTGAGATTAGATCTTCAATGTTACGTGAAGCGTGGTCGGGGACTAGTACAGTCCTTTTGTACCATCACCGTAGCATAGTTGCTAACGTCTTGGCCCCGTGGACGCACGGGTCAGGGTTCGTATCCCACGGCGGAGCTTCTAAAAATGTTCAATCTGTCTTAAGAAACATACACAACTTGTCGGAAGGCTCGCCTAATACGGGATTAGATGAAATTGAGATTAGATCTTCAATGTTACGTGAAGCGTGGTCGGGGACTAGTACAGTCCTTTTGTACCATCACCGTAGCATAGTTGCTAACGTCTTGGCCCCGTGTTCTGAGACGCACGGGTCAGGGTTCGTATCCCACGGCGGAGCTTCTAAAAATGTTCAATCTGTCTTAAGAAACATACATATATATATATATGTATATATATAAATATTTATATATATATATATATATATATATATATATATATGTATGTGTGTGTGTATGTGTGTGTGTGTGTGTGTAATATACATATATATATATATATAGATATATATATATATACATATATGTATACACTTACTTCTTACTTCAGCTTCCAGTAGTAGGCGTTATGCCTGTCAGTGGTCTCAGGATATTCCTCCATCCGGTTCTATCATGGAAGGCCCCTTCCTCCATCAGAGTTTCGATGATTGGCAAGTCATGCATGTTGAGGGCCTCTTCAACATTTTCTTTCCATCTCCTTCTCGGTCTTCCTCTTGGCCTTCTTCCATCCGGCATCCACTCCCAGCATCCCCTTGCAATTCTTTTTTCATCCATTGTTTCTAAATGTCCTTACCATCTTCTGGGCAGGATCTATTTTGCATAGCATGAAACAGACGCCAATGCTTTTCCTTATATTTTCATTTTTTAGTTGATCTCTCCTCGTTTTTTCCAACTATGGCTCTTAATGGTCTCATTTCCGCTGCCTGAATCCTGCTTATGTCTACTTTTGTCATTACCCAGCTTTCTGAACCGTATGTTAGGGTAGGAATCAAGACAGTATTGAAAATAATCCTTTTCACTTCTAAAGGTACATGTTTTTCCTTTATCATTGACCAGAGAGCTCCAACATTTGCACTAAATTTATTTATTCTTTCTGAAATATCCCTATTATTTCTACCCTCCTTATTGACTACACTTCTAAGATATTTGAAGATGTTTGTATTTTTTACCATCTTATTTCCTATAGTGATGCTAAACTCATGTTCTTCTCTTCTGTTAACGGTCAGTATCTCTGTCTTTTCTACATTCATTTTCATACCTTTCCTTATAAAGCACTCATTCCACCTTTTTATGTCTTCTTCGATCCCTTCCCTATCTGTGCTCTATTCAGCTATGTCATCCGCATAAGCCATTATTCTGTTCTTATGGTTTTCTTCTTTACCTTCTTTAAAATCTTCTATTACAGTTTCCATATATGCTATAGAAAACAGAGGGGATAAAACACTTCCTTGTTTAATCCTTGTTTCTACAAGGAACCACTTTTCTGACCCATGTGATGTTCTAACACTGCATACACAAGGGTAATACAAACTTTTAATAGCTTTCTTTAGATGTCCCTTGACACCATACCTCTCCTCCATACATTTTCATACCTTTTCGCGAAGTATTGAATCAAGAAAAGCGATGTATAGGCCTTGCTTATACTCCCATGCCTTCTCTATCACCATCCATAGTCCAAAAGTTAAGTCCGTTACTGACCTATTACTTCTGTAACCATGCTGCTCCTCTCCTAATAATGGTTTTACTAGGTCTCTTACCTTTCTTTCAATTATTCTCTCATATAGCTTTGTGATGTGGGGTATACCTCTCCTACATACATATCCATACCTTTTCGCGAGGTATTGAATCAAAAGTCTTCTGTAGATCGATAAAAGCGATTTATAGGCTTTGGTTATACTCCCATGCCTTCTCTATCACCATCCGTAGTCCAAAAGTTAAGTCCGTCACTGATCTATTACTTCTGTAACCATGCTGCTCCTCTCCTAATAATGGTTCTACTAGGTCTCTTACTCTTCTCTCAATAATTCTCTCATATAGCTTTGTGATGTGGGGTATGAGGGAAATCCCTCTATAGTTGTTACAGTTTCCAGCGTCACCTTTACCTTTGAAAACTGGGACTATTAGTGTTTTACCCCACTCCTCTAATATTGTTCCTTCTCTATAGATCTTATCTATCAGCTTCAATATATTTTGCTCTACCACATTTCCTCCTTCCTTTATTAGCACTATTGATATTTCATCTACTCCTGGTATTTTGAAATTCCTCATTTCTTTCAATGCCCATTCAAATTCTTTTTCTAAGATTTCATCATGTTCTTATCCATCTAAGTCTTTCTCCATCTCTTGCCATTGTTCCTCATTTCCTGCATTTATGACCTCTTGGAAGTATATTGTCCATCTGTTGCCTATCTCATCCTGATCTGTGCGAACATTTCCCTCTAGGTCTCTAATGTTATATTGTTTTGCCTTGCTTTTCCTATATGACTTTGCTATACCATACAATAACTTTTTTCTTTTCTGCAAATCCTCGGTAAATCTCTCTCCCAGATCTTTCCATGTCTCGGTCTTTGCTCAATCTTTTGCAAGATTTATTTCTTTCCTCGGCTTTCAGGTGTTCGTCTTCTTAGCCACTTTCTTAACTTTAAAGTTTTGTTTTTTACTGCATGTTTGACCTCCTCATTCCACCAAGGTGTGTGTCTCTTCCTATTTCCACCAATCCATTCTACCAATAAAGTTTCTTCTGCTACCTTACTGATTATTTCTTTCAAAATGTCCCATCTTTCTTTTTCCTCATCATTATGCTTCTCCAATTTTTGTGTAAGTTTAGTTTTATAAGCATATTTTTTCTATCTTCCTCTTGCAATTTTTTTTTTATTGATTTTCTTTTCCTACATTGCCTTGGTTTTACCTTACCGATCTTAAGATCAGCCACTAGTAACCTGTGATCTGAATCTAAACTCACTCCTGGTATTACCTCTATATTGGTGAAAATTCTTCTGTTAGAACATATTATGTAATCGATGATTGATTTTTTATCAAACAGTCCTTTATTTTGATTCCATCTATATCTGGTGAATTTATGTTCCTCTTTATGTTGGTAAAAGCCGTTCATTATTTTCAAACCGTTTCTCATGCAGTAGTCTATCAGTTTTTCTCCTTCTAAGTTTCTTATCACTTCTCCAAATGTTCTTATATATTTTCTACACCATCTCTTTCCTTTCCTACCCTAGCAATAAAATAATCTATCAAAAGTCCTATATCGCCATCTAGAATCTCACATTTTTACTCTAGAAGATCTAGGAAAATTTCTTTTTCTTCTTCAGGACATCCCTGTTGTGGTGCATACACAAATATATTGTACTTTCTTCCTTTTACTCGTATTGTACACTTCATTAGTCTTTCACTGATCCATTTCACCTCTTGAATATACTGTGTCAGTCTTGGTCCCACTATCATAGCTACCCCGTGCCTTCTCCCTCTCTCTTCTGATCCACAGTACATTGAGGTATATCCCCCTCCGAGGTCTCTTCCTTCATCTGTTCCCCAATGTCTTGTCTCTGCCATTCTTATAATGTCTATCTTTCTTTCATTCATCATATCCAAGATTTCTTCTTCTTTGTCTCTATATGTTGCGATTATAATCGCTGCAAGTCTTACTTTGTGGAGTGTCTTATGCGAATTTCCTATGAACATAGATTTCCTCTATCATAGACATAATGATGTGTGACTCTGGTCCATAGGGGCGCCCACATATAGATACTAAAGTATCAGCTTCTTGCTACTTAACCCCAATAACATGCAGCCAATACATCTATACATCTATCTATCTATCTATCTATCTATCTATCTATCTATCTATCTATCTATCGGGTGACTTGTACAGTCCTTTTGAACTATCACATGTAGCACGGTTGCTAGCGCATTGGCCTCGTGATTATGGAGGCACGGATCAGGGTTCGAATCCCATGGTAAAGCTTATAGAAATGTTCAATCTGTCTTTAACATACACCAATCTTCCCTTTCTATACTGTTCGTTTTTTCCATGTATTTTTCCTCATTTAGTTCCAGTTCAACCAATATATGGTCACTTTTACTTATTGGTGTCTTATATTTAATCTTGTCTACTATTTCAGGTTCTGATGTGATTATTAGGTCCAATCTCGATGGTTGTTCCTCATTTCTATACCTAGTGTTCTCTAAAATCCATTGCTTCATTGTATGTTCTATAATCATATCAAGTAGTACATTTCCCCATAGGTCTTCTCCACCCTTCACTGTCATCTCTTCCTAGCAGATTTCTTTACAATTAAAGTCACCCATTATAACTATTCTTCCTCCATCTTCCATTATCTTATTTAGTGTTATCCTTGTGTCTTCTAACACATATTTGTTGTATCACTATATCTTTAAATACAATTTTGTTCTCTTGTACTTTTTCCAACCCTGTACTTCTTTTGCTATGAACTCTTTATTCTTCTTCTTAATTCCTCATTCTTATCTTTTACTTCTTTTAACTCTCTTTTTAAGTATTCTATTTCTTTAGTTAGGTTTTGATTCTCCTTCTTTAGTTCTTCCAATTTATCAACTCTTTTGCGTAATCCGTGTAAGTTGGCTGAACCTAACCTCCCAATGTTCGGTCATTTTCTCTAGTTTTTCCTCTAGACATGCAAATCTTGGGAGGTTGGAATCCCCCCCCCTCAATAAATCCATGGAAATTCATATACTTTCTATTGTGTTGTTCATATCTATGTTTCTAAATCTAATGCTTTTACTGATATTTTCGACTTCACCTGCATCGTCTGCAGCCCTCTTGCTGACATTTCTGACGTCCGGGGGAGCCCGTTCGTCTCCTTCCTCATTTCCTTTCATTTCCCTCAGTAATCCCTCCCTTTCTCTTTTTTCTTCACCTTCCCACTTCACCAAAAGCTTTCCCCTTCTATATTGATACAACAAAGGTACTCCCTCGTCGTTCAGATTGACAAAAATTGCACTTCTTTTTCGGAGTTCCAATCTTCGCCGTGAACCCGATGTCCATGTGTGTGTGTGTGTGTGTGTGTGTGTGTGTGTGTGTGTGTGTGTGTGTGTGTGTGTGTGTGTGTGTGTGTGTGTGCGTGCGTGCGTGCGTGCGTGCGTGCGTGTGTGTGTGTGTGTGTGTGTGTGTGTGTGTGTGTGTGTGTGTGTGTGTGTGTGTGTGTGTGTGTGTGTGTGTGTGTGTGTGTGTGTGTGTGTGTGTGTGTGTGTGTGTGTGTGTGTGTGTGTGTGTGTGTGTGTGTGTGTGTGTGTGTGTGTGTGTGTGTGTGTGTGTGTGTGTGTGTGTGTGTGTGTGTGTGTGTGTGTGTGTGTGTGTGTGTGTGTGTGTGTGTGTGTGTGTGTGTGTGTGTGTGTGTGTGTGTGTGTGTGTGTTTTTACTTTCTAATGCCGCGTCCACACGGTCGAGCTGTGCCTGGCAGACTTTACCCTTACCGGGCAAAGTCCGCAGACTCTGCCCGCAATGTGTCCACACGGCTGACGATGGTGGTTGGAGGTTAGTTGGCCGCAAGCAGAGGTTGGGAGGGAGTGATTCAGTGCGGTACGATAACCATGGTTCCCGCCATACTTGGAAAGAAGGTAGCACTTTACAGCATTATAATTGCTGCCTGCATTAAAAAGAAAAACAAGAAATCACGGAGACATGCCTGATGCCGGGAGTGGTTACAAAGACGTGATTTAATGGGAAGCTCAGTGACAATCCTACGTGAATTGCAGGATGAAAATGAACAATTGTTTTGCAGTTACATGAGAATGAACATAAACAGCTTTTCTTTTCTCCTTTCGAAAGTGGAGCCATATATACAAAGGCAAGAGACAAATATGAGGAAAAGCATAGCACCAATAGCACGTCTTGTCGAGACCAGTACACACTAGCACTAGGTGCGGACATGGTAGTAAGGTAACTTCGGTCTGTACTGAGCGGGTTTGCTAACTTTGCTCGCACCTCACCTCATGCGTTTGGCAGCGATGTCAGCCCTCCATCCACTGCCCGCAAATGGCGCCGAGAACGGACAGTTTGATGGTTTGCCCGATGAAATTGCCCGTTGTCGAGCAAAGCCCTCGTGCCCGGCGGACAGTGCTCGACCGTGTGGACGTGGCTTAAGAAGGGACTAAGAGGGAATATATATTTGATATAAAAAAAATAGTGCAAATTACATTTAAGGAATTTAAATAAAAAGAGGTCAAATGAAAAACAAATTAATTCAGTTACTTGTAATGATTCTGATATATTGTATATATTTCTTGGCTTTTAGGGAAATTTAATTATCTGAAAAGTTTGTTAATATCATAAAAAATACTGATGCAGAAGATGAAAGTGCGTAAAAGTGACAAATATTTTCTTTTTATTATTTGATTTGTAAGAAAGAGAAAGAAACACGAACACAGTGAAGTGTAGGAGCAAATTACAGGGAAGGGACAAATAAATTAACAAACCGCGAAGTACATGAACCAATGAAAGGAGATTTGAACCTTCAGTCCTTCTGTGCTCTAAAAACGTTGATTTAGTTGATTGATTTTGGTTGTGATAATCAGGAAAAATAAAGAATAAAAAATGGGGCGAAGAAAATATCAAAAGTCCACCCGAAGATATCAAATGTATGTATGTAGTGCGTTGCATTTTATTTTAATCCAAATTGGATAATGAATTAAGTATGTGGGGTTGTGCCAGTGAATTACTTGTTCACTTGTTTACATACCTGTTGGTGTATTAGTTTCTCTATGAGACTTTTAGCACATTTTGCCATGAGCCAAAAGGCCACTTATTGGTATCGCTTCCCATTATAATTAATATGTTGCCGATTACGTGTATGCATAAATGAGGAAGACGGAAATGGGAAGAGTAAGTGTACATAAATGAATGTATATGTTTACGCGTACAAGAGCTCAGGTACGGGTACTCACGGACAGTACATTTTTCGATCTAGGTGTCTAAATATATATGCAACTCCATGCATAAACAAAAGCCAGCCGTGGCTATACGACTAAGTACAAGAATATATGGCCGGTATAGGTGGAAGAGTTCAAGTGAGGAAGAATGCATGAGGGAATGAAGAGAGAAGCTAAATAAAAGAAGTGGATGGGGTGGTGGGACTGAATCAATACAAAATACGTGGAAAGGGAGAAAGCACCGGTGCCTCCAGTACATGAGGATACTATTTAGAAAACTGAACAAGAATAAGACGCAGAGATGTGAAAGCTTAGAAAGAACGATTGTGATCGACTAGATACTGAAAATGTAAAGAAACAAATTGAAAGAGACTAATAGATACTATAAATTATTGGAAGGACGTAGGTTTGTAAAATGTTAGCGTTATAAAAACAGTAGACAGAGTGCTTTTAAATTTAGTAAAGAGAACCTCTGGTGATATAAACTAGTAGAAGAAAGTAATTTGGAATAGGGAAAGCTAGAATGAGTTGAAAAATAAATATATGATCACATCTAGGACCGGGAAAATGCGGTTGATGAAGTGGCTACCATTTTATTAGAGCTGGTTTGGTCGTTACTTCTTGCGATTGAGGCCTAGGTGATGGTGGTTCAAACCTTGCCACCGGCGAGTCCAACTAATGGTATGGTTGATTAAATTCGACGTTACAAAGTTCTCTGTCAAGAGCACCGTCGTAGCCTCCTGATAAAGACTGTAACTTAAAGAATGTTGCGAGTGGGAAAGAATATAAAAGAATATATATGGAGCAGGTGCGGAGAGGCAATCAAATGTGAGAATAATTATTGCGAAAACTAAACAAAGAGTGGGCAAGATTCGTTATGGTCACTGATTAAAAATTGTATCTAAGAAAGTAACTGGAATCTTGAAGCGGAATATGAAATACATATAAGAACATAAGAACATAAGAATGAAGGAGACTATAAGAGACCATAAGGCCTATACTAGGCAGCTCTGTATCCATCACCACCTGTCATCTCCATCCATAAAGTTGTCTAATCGTTTCTTAAAACAACTGATAATTTCAGCACTTACTACATGGTTACTAAGTCTATTCCATTCGTCAACCACCCTATTAGTAAACCAATTCTTGCCTATTTCCTTCTTAAATCTAAATTTGTCCAGTTTAAATCCATTACTGCGAGTCTTGCCCTGTTGTTTTAATATGATAACCTTGTTTGCATCACCCTTGTTAAAGCCTTTGATCCACTTGAACACCTCTATTAGATCACCCCGCACTCTGCGTCTTTCCAGAGAGCGTAAGTTGAGGTGCCTAAGCCTCTCTTCGTAAGGCGAATTTCTGAGCCTATGTATCATTTTGGTCATTCTTCTCTGTACTGATTCTAGTGAATTGATGTCCATTCTGTAGGACGGAGACCAAAACTGTACCGCATAGTCAAGGATGGGTGTAATAACCACAAGATAGAGTTTGATAATTACCTCTGCACTTCTATTCGTTACTGTCCTAGCAATGAAACCTAATGCTCTGTTAGCTTTATTCCTGGGGCTGATGCACTGTTCCTTGGTTTTAAGGTCCGGACTCACCAGAACTCCCAAATCTCCCTCGCACTCAATTTTCACTAAAAGCGTGTTATCTAGGCTGTATCTATTATCGGGGTTGTGTAACCCTACGTTTAACACGCTACACTAAGAGATATTGAAGTTCATTTGCCATTTCACCGACCATGTGAACAATTTGTTAAGATCGTCCTATTTTAGTGTCGTCCACAAACTTACTAACATCACTATTCATCCTATCGTCTAGGTCGTTTATGTACATAATAAACAACAAGAGACCCAAAACCGAGACCTAGGGTACCCCACAAGTAACATTGCCCCACCTTGATTTTTCTCCACTTATGGTGACCCGCTGTTTTCTGTTACTAATCCAGGCTCTAATCCATTCTAACACTTTTTCTCCTATGCCATGGGCTTTGATTTTATTTAGTAGTCGAACGCTTTGCTAAAGTCAAGGTAGATAACATCGTAATTATCATTGTTATCTGATGTCTTATATACATTAGTGTAAAAGGATTGAAGATTAGCCACATATGACTTACCCTTGGAGAAAACATCCTGTGTATCACGAATTAGATTATGTCTTTCGATGTGTTTTGTGAGTCTATTTACTATTACTGATTCAAGCATTTTTCTATAACCGATGTCAAACTGAGTGGCCTGTGGTTGCGCATAGATGATCTATCTCCCTTCTTAAAAACAGGAACAACGTTTGCCTGCCTCCAAGCAATAGGCACAAAACCACTGTCTACCGATTTATTAAACATTTCAGTTAACTGGTGGTAGATTTTAAATTTACACTCCTTAACCCATTAAATCCCAAGTTTTTTTTGGTCAGGAATTTCCACGGTTTTCTGTAATCTAAGTAATGTGAAGGGTTATGAGAGACAATATATAGTGGTTTTAATGTTTTATTTCCTGTAGTAAGCTTATAAGAAGCTGTCCTCAAATGAGGACACTGGGATAATATA
This sequence comes from Oratosquilla oratoria, assembly GCF_046742065.1. Classification (NCBI taxonomy): domain Eukaryota; kingdom Metazoa; phylum Arthropoda; class Malacostraca; order Stomatopoda; family Squillidae; genus Oratosquilla; species Oratosquilla oratoria. Next base: position 60,135,624 of record NC_134791.1, read on the forward strand.
ATAGCTTTGTATAGTGATAATCTGTTAGCAAAAAATACTATAAAGAAAAACATATTCTTCTCTTTTTGTGTGTTTGATGCTGAAAACTGAATAAATCTGATATTCTAAAAAAAATCATGATATATAATAACCGAATACTAATAAACTGAATCATGAAAGCCAATATATCATTTTGCGTTCACTTTTTGTGATAAGAGGCAAAACATTCTATACAGAATGTTACATTGCATTTAGCATAATTTGTTCTTGGTTTCTTGTAGCAAGGCTTCCTTTGGCACGGTCTTTGTTGTTCCCGTTTCCGTCATACCGAACATGAGCGAGGTTCGTAGATGGGCTTGGTGCCTTACTTTTTCTCCCCAGTTCTCTGCCTGCATCTCCCAACTTCAAATAAGGCACACATACTGCTCTTTTGAAGCTTACTAAGTCAAGGTGTTCCTTTCCTTGATGTAGGAATTTATGGATGATCCACGCATTTACAATCATCATGTCTAATACACGTGTGAAGAGCGGCCAATACCACTTCTTTCCCCGTAGAGAAGTTGCGTATTTCCCAGTCAACCAGTCATGGTGATTTACACCTCCCATATAAGCATTGTAGTTGTTCAGAACATTTGGCTGAGGAACATCACCTTTTGCTTTGATATCCCTTTGCCATCTCTTAACCTTTTTGACAGGTTCAATGGTATCATAATTCATTCCAACACAAACACACTTGTTGTCAGACCACCTGACAAAAAGAATTTCTTCATTTGTGTCAAACATATAATCATAGGTGCCTCGTTTCTCTTTTTTCATGATATTTGTTGGCCGTAAAGGACATTTGCTCAATCTGCTTTCCCTGACTGTGCCTGTGGCCTGATAACCGAGATTCCTAAGACGAACTAACAAATCATACCCAGTGAAAGAGTTGTCAAAGAAAACAGAATGAGAATTTGGTACTTTCACTGCCTCTAACATTCTCAAAACAACCTTTGTTCCGAGTAGCAGGCCATCATTATCATCATTCCTAGAACTCTTGCCACAATACATGTCAAAATTATAGCAGTAACCTGAGGCTCCACATACAGCCCAGAATTTGTACCCAAATCTGATGGGTTTACCTCTCATAAACTGCTTCAATGAATTACGTCCATAGTACTTCACAATCATTTCATCTACAGATATGAATTCCTCAAATATGCCAAACTGCTGAAATTACTCTTTGGCTAGTGACAATAGAGACCTATTTTGAACCCTTTGTCATGTGTATTGTCCTTGGCATCTTCATTATTGCAAAAATGTATAAGACTTTTCACAAGCTGATAACGATTTCTTGACATTGCCCTTTGAATGATTGGGACCCCGAGATCTTCCTCACTTGACCAGTAATCTCTCTCAGAAGGAACTTTGTGATATCCAGAAAATAGTAATATTCCAATGAATGTTTTCAACTCATCAACACTGAATGTAAAATCACACATATTTTTACATGAACTTGCATAGTGTCTCTTTGACAATGTGCTCATAGATGCCGGGAGTCATAAGTTTCTCAAACAGTTCCAGAGGTGATAAAGTATCTAGATTATCTTTCATTTTCTGCAAACAATCCCTGTGATGTTCGGAACTCCTTTTGACCTTCCTGTATTCAGGAGTTTTGTGTTTCCATACGGGTTCAGAGTCACAAAATTTGCGTTTTTTTGTGGATGATGTAGCGGCTTTAGCTTTATTTTCAGCATGTTCTTCTATCGGCACTCTATCCACATGAACTTCTAAGGTACCAGGCACATCTTGAACAGATATCTCACCCATTTCATCTTCAGCTATATCCTCCTC
>NC_134791.1:60144935-60149935 GCF_046742065.1 Oratosquilla oratoria
ATGTACTTGTTGAGATATTCTGACATGTTGACGTAAGTGGAGTAGGAAACGCAGGAGTCTTAGTCTGAGTTTATTCCTGACTAGTTTTGCTTTGAAAAAGCATACCTGCGAAACTAGTCAGGAGTAATCTCAGACTAAGACTCCTGCGCTTTCTACTCCAATTACGTCATTCATGTATTTATCAAATGATTACATTTTTCAAGAACGTGCGCATTGGGTGAGTGTAGATGTATTGGTTGGTGCTACATAAAGAGGCTTAGCGGGAGAGAAATACTCTGTTCAGGTTTTCTTGGTTTATTGAGGTAGACTTCCTGATAAAACATTTACAGTTTTGGGGTATAATCTCCAAAAGGGAAAGGTCTCCGTGGTGAGTTTAGGGAGAGTGCTTCCCCCAAGTTTCCTGTGTCACTGGCAACACAGTCACCGTATGTGTATTCATAATTAGCTACATCAGCGTTCTTGTGTGGGAATGCCTATACTTATCTTCTATAGTAACATAAGTAGCTTAGTTGTATTTCAGTGTAGGTTTTAAGTACTATATTTATGTTCGATAATGTGTCATGAAATGGTTACATTTATGTAGCTTGGTAGGTATAAGAAAAAGGTTAATGAATTGTTTGGTGATATTAGGTACTTGTGTCGTCGTTTTGTTGGACGATGGTGTGATGGCGTTGTTGTGATATGTTACATCCTTTGAGTCAGGTGCTTTGATTAGGAAATGTGTGGTCGTTTCGTTGGACAATGACGTGATGGCGTTGTTGTGATATGCCGCATTCTCTGAGTCAGGTGCGTTGATTAGGAAATGTATATTCAGCAAGACTGGAGGTATTTGTAAAGACGGGTACATACTTCTATGCATGTGGATCATGTGTGGGGTTTGTGACCTATAAATATTTATTAGTAGTTGTATATGGATATATTGCCTCTCCAGCCTCTTTGAGGTACGTCCTCGTACCTCGGGTTAAGGTCGAGACGGTGGGGTTTGGCATCGAATTATACAATGAAAAAAATAACAATGTCACTGCCAATTAATGTTGTAGCACATTAGTAAATACACTAAAATCTCACTATTTATTGGATTAAGAAAAGAAAGGAAATAACGATTTCCGTATATTTCGATCACTGGCTGTGATCCTCTTCATTGGAATACAAAGTCAAGAGAAAACACATATTTTATATACAGAGGAGAGGGGTGGAGTGAGAGAACATGGACATGATACTTCAGGTAGCATCTATGATATTGCGCGGGATTTGTGCCAAGTTATCCGCTTTTGCAATGGAAGGAAGTAACTTATTAACTGCCAAGGTGGTTATATAATCAGGTGACCATTGTCCACTTGATATATTAAAGTTAGGGAATTGTTTGATCAGGGAAGGTTCAATGATTTTCCTTTTAAAACTACATTTAGATTTGCATATGATTTTTGCTTTGTCCCAATCTATGCGGTGATTATTGTTGGCGACATGTTGGAAAACCGCGGAGTTCTGTTGCGCGTATTTGGCTGAGTTTTTATGCTTTTTTATTCCTATTTGCAGTTCTCTAACCGTTTGTCCCCAATATACTTCTTTGCATCCTGAGCATGGTAATTTAAAAACTCCAAGGTTATGGTTTCTGTTGGTCTATGATGCACGTTAATTACTTTTCTGAATAAATTATTGGGGTAAATGAAAATAATATTTACATTATCTTTTGGTAGCATTTGGGAGAAATCATTGATGGATTTGTTATAAGGAAGTTTTAGGAATTTTTTATTGCATTTGTGATGCTGAGATGAGTGAGCAGTGGACTTATAGAAACTAATTTTGGCCTTACTTAGTCTGTGTATCCTAACCTTTTTAACTGATTTCTTAAAGTTGAAATTTCTGATTCCAAATATGATGGGTTGCATAGTCCTAGTGCCCTTAGAAAGAGACCTGAGGCAACACTATATTTGATATTATTAGGATGGTTACTGTAGCAGTGTATATAACTCCCAGAGTGTGTGGGCTTTCTGTACACTGTGAAAGAAAGATGATCCTGATGTCTCATTACTAAAACATCTAAAAATGGCAATCAATTGTTCACTTCCTATTCCACTTTAAATCTTATGTTAGTAGTTAGGTGGTTAGATTTGTTAAAGAAATCATTAAAGAAACCCACTCTTCATCCCCAAATCTAAAAAATGTCATTCACATACCTGTATCAAAACATTCCGTGGGGTTTTATGTTCTGCAGAAGTTCCGTCTCAAAATACCTAATGTATAAGTTTGCTAGCCCTGGGGAGAGATTAGATCCCATTGAACAGCCAAATATTTGCTAATAATGTTTGTCATTAAACGAAAAACATTTGTGCCAGCACATAATTCTGTTAATTTAATGATTTTGTTTACTGAGATAGGAAGTTGGTCCTTATAATGCTGTATTTTATTTTCCAGTAACTTCAAAGCTTCTGCTCTATTGATATAAGTAAATAAAGACACTTTATCTAGGCTTAACAATTTACTTTGTCCCAGAAGATGGTGACTCTTGATATTATTTATAAAATCTTCTGAATGTTCTATGTGTAATCCAGAAAAACACCTTACGAACGGTGATAAAATGTTCGTGAGCTATTTTGATATCTCACTAGTACAAGAATTTCTATTAGAGATAATGGGTCCAAGAGGAGTGTTTTCTTTTTGTATTTTTGGGAGGCCATGAAAATTAGGTAACTGTGGGTTAATGACTAACAGGTTGTTGATAATATCATTTCCCAAGATTTTGCGTGCCTTTCTATTGAATTCTGAGACAATATATCTGTTTTATTTTATTTTTTTATATGTTCCAATGTCATTTAAAAGATCAAAAGCTTTATTTTCGTGAGGTGATCTACTACCAGCTCATACCGTTTTGGCAACCCGCAATCATCCTTAAAACAATCTATAATTCCTTGCATTAGAATTCCTTTTAAACACAATAATTCACTATCATAATTGTTGGAGGCCAAAAACCTATCAAATTCCACAATGTAATTTAATGCATGATGTTTTGTGAGCTTCAAGGCAAAATTAACGCCTAAGCCTAATACTTCTAATTCATAACATGTAAGAGTGACATCTGATAAATTAACTACGTTTTCTATTATGGAAAACTTTGACCAAACACTTATTGCACAATCTTTCCAGCTTCTTATGGTAAATTTCTAGGTGTTTGCCACTTACATGGGAATTTTTTTCCAAGGCTGCCCTGGATAAAAATCTGTAGGTGTGATCATTTGGGCACAAAAACTTAGATTACGAAAATAAAGCTCTTGATCTTTTAAATGACATTGAAACATATGAAAAATTAACAAACATACAAAATAAAAAACTCAGAAGTACCGTCTTAGAATTCAATAGAAATGCACGCAAAATCTTGGGAAATGACATTTCTAACAACTTGTTAGTCATTAACCCACAGTTACATAATTTCTATGGCCTCCCAAAAATACATAAATAAAACACCCCTCCTAGGCCCATTACCTCTGATTGAAATTCTTGTACAAGTGAGATATCAAAATGGCTCACGAACATTTTATCACCGTTCGTGAGGTGTTTTTCTGGATCACACATAAAACATTCAAAAGATTTTATAATGGGATCCAATCTCTCCCCACGGAATGTTTTGGTACAGATATGTGGATGACATTTTCACGATTTGGGGATGAAGAGTGTAGTTTCTTCAATGATTTCTTTAACAAATTTAACCACCTAACTACTAACATAAGATTTAAAGTGGAATAGGAATTGGACAATAGATTGCCATTTTTAGATATTTTAGTAATGAGACATCAGGATCATCTTTCTTTCACAGTGTACAGAAAACCCACACACACTGGGAGTTATATACACTGCTATAGTAACTATCCTGATAATATCAAATATAGTGTTGCCTCAGGCTCCTTTCTAAGGGCACTAGGACTATGCAGCCCATCATATTTGGAATCAGAAATTTCAACTATAAGAAATCAGTTAAAAAGATTAGGATACACATACTGGTTTATAAACAAAACCCTTAGTAAGGCCAAAACTAGTTTCTATAAATCCACTTACCACTCATCTCAGCATCACAAATGCAATGAAAATTGCCTAAAACTTCCTTATAACAAATCCATTATTGATTTCTCCCAAATGCTACCAAAATATAATATAAATATTATTTTCAGTTACCCCCCAATAATTTATTCAAAAAAGTAGTTATTGTGCATCTTAGACCAACAGAAGACAAACCTTGGAGTTTATAGATTACCCTGGTCAGGAATTGAAGAAGTACATTAGGGGAAAACGGGTAGAGACATGCAAACAAGAATAAAAAAAACCATAAATACTCAGTCAAATACGCACAACAGAACTCCGTGGTATTCCAACATGTCGCCAATAATAATCACCGCATAAATTGGGACGAGGCAAAAATCATATTCAAATCTAAATGGTTTTAAAAGGAAAATCATCCAATCTTCCATGATCAAACAATTCCCTAACTTTAATATATCAAGTGGACAATGGTCACCTGATTATATAACCACCTTGGCAGTTAATAAATTACTTCCTTCCATTGTAACTGTGGACGACTTGGCACAAAGCCCACGCAATATCATAGACGCTACCTGAAGTGTCATGTTCATGTTCTCTCACTTCACCCCTCTCCTCTGTATATAAAATATGTGTTTTGTCTTGACTTTGTATTCCGCTGAAGAGGATCACAGTCAGTGATCGAAATATACGAAAATCGTTATTTCCTTTCTTTTCTTAATGCAATCAATAGTGGATTCCTAGTGTATATGATAATGTGTCACGTCACTAGTGGGAGACATTGGCTTGCAAATTTAACTATTTTGAATGAGTAAAAGGGAGGAAGTTTACGCATATCACAATATCTTAATTATATCGACTATGCTATGTTAAAATTGAACTAAGAAATTCTTTCACTTTGTACGTAGTTTTTTTTTTCTGTGAGAATATATGGTAATATCTGTCACCGTAGTTCGAGGTCACTTTTTACT
>NC_134791.1:60159935-60162435 GCF_046742065.1 Oratosquilla oratoria
ACTTATTAAACATTTCTGTTAACTGGTCGCAGATTTCAAATGTATACTCTTTAAGCGCTCTTGGAAAAAAAAAAAAAAATTGACCCAGGGATTTTGTATTTTTATGTTTTCAATCTGCCTGATTAATTAAACCTTACAAATTCTGATATTAAATCGGATCGCAGTCAGGTACCTTATCTAACCTTTCCTTAGTAAACACAAGGAGAAAATATTCTTTAAACGCCTCATTTATTCTCCGATTCTATCATGACATTTTCGTCATTTTGAATTGGGCCTACACTTTCCTTATATTTTGTTCTGTAGAGATGAAATAAATTCTATGGGCTAAATCTCGCTTGTCTGACAACATTAATTTTATAATTACGATTCGCTCTGTAAGTATTCTATATAACCAGTCTTACTCGATCAATATATTTGGATTTAACATGTGTTTTCCATTTTTTTTTATTCCTACGTAAAGTCCTCTTTTCATTCCAATATCATGCTAAACCTGTCTGTCATCCATTTGGGAGTATTACTATTCTTTCGTATTGACTTGAGGGGAATTGATTTATTTTGTGCATTTAGAATTAAATCTGATAGGTTACTATACATGTCATCTTGACCCCGACCCCGCAAATGACTTAACCTAAGGTACGCGTTTTACTCTCCGTGACTCGACACTGACCGCGCTAATAACGTCCGGACTGGCCGTGTATCTGACCCTACCACAGTCCCCTGGATCAGTTCCGTAAGTGATCAAATATCTTACATAGACTCATCTTATCAAAACTGGCTCTCTTGAAGTCCAGTACCTGGACGTTATTCGTACTTCTTATTTCTTTCCAAATAATATAACATCTTATTTCTTCATTATCGCTAGAGCCTAGACCATGTTCCCACCTAGACTATCTCACAGATTTACGTTACTCGTTAAGTGTTCATTATTAGTTAAAAATAATTTAAGTGTATTCTATCTTCTCGTAGTATCGGTAATCATTTGTTTTAGGAAATTATACTGCATCGCATCAAAGAAAATTTTCGTTTCAAGATGTGCTAAGAATTCCTAGTCAATGCTTGTATAACCAAAATATTCTATAATAAAAAAAAATACTGTACTGGTACTCCCTGCGATTTTCATTAATCAGAGAATCAATCTGCTCAATCCTTAGGTTAGGATATCTGTATAGGTCGCCAATAATAAGCTTATTCTTGCCTATATTTCTCCTCTATAAGGTGAAACACAACCACTCGCAATCTCACTGTTAAAAAGCAGCTATCCCAGTTTGACCTGACCAGAGCAACGCCTACTGCCTACTGCCTACTGTGTGTGTGTGTGTGTGTGTGTGTGTGTGTGTGTGTGTGTGTGTGTGTGTGTGTGTGTGTGTGTGTGTGTGTGTGTGTGTGTGTGTGTGTGTGTATATATAAATATATATATATAATATATATATATATATATATGTAGAGACATTGGGACAAATTATGTGATTATCGAGTTTATTCCTGTATATATATATATATATATATGTATGTATATATATATATATATATATATATATATATATACAGAGGTGGTCCGATCGTGTTGATGAAGTTTATAGAAATGAATAAATGCCATTCGTTACACATTTTTAACGATAAAGTTAATTAAACTCTACTAAATAGCATAAATCGGAACTGAAATACTTTTTTATGTTTCAGTTGACATTCTGACAGCTGTAAATACCAAATTTTTTACAAGATGAGGCCAATTCTATAAATGTTTTGTTAACAATAGTCGACCTTATTAAAGATGATGGCAGTAAACTGATCTAAAATAAATGTTTTATTTACAGCGTACATACATTTTCATATTCACATGTCCAAATGAGTTTTTGCATTCCATGAAAGTTGCTAAGCTTAATTTAGCTTGATGATGTCAAAGCTTCGATCGTATTGTCATCTACCGACTAATCCATTTAGAAAATACTTTAAATTAAAATTTCCTAGTCCCTTTGATAAGATTGCTGAACTTTTTAAAAATGTTCATGGAAATGTCTGATGATATAAAAGACCCAATGGAGATTTACAAAAAGGAGCGATGACACATAAACGTGCCTTGAACTTCCCCTGTATTAAGGGAGAACTGTTCAGCTGTAAAGTCTAATCAGATTTATGCGCAGGAGAAAACTTTTGCAAATTCAGGTTAATCAATGCAGCCAAGAAAAAGATGCGAGTCTGATATTACACGTAACTGGGATTACAATCTCTCTTCTGAGCGCGCACACTTTTTTTTTATGCGTGTGATTTTCCATGGCCTTGAATCACGTATTGGACTCATGATCGACAGCTATTCTCATCTTCGATGATAATTCAAAGCTCTCGTAAGCCTGATCTGTAGATGATGTTGTGACCTTTCACATACACACAATGTTTGTGTGTGTGTATGTGTGTGTATGTGTGTATGTGTGTGGTATGTGTGTGTGTGTGTCTTTGTGTGTGTGTGTGTGTGTGTGTGTGTGTGTGTGTGTGTGTGTGTGTG
>NC_134791.1:60167435-60179935 GCF_046742065.1 Oratosquilla oratoria
ACCCCTCTATCTACCTTATATGTCTACCTTATCTATTACCCTCTTACAGGGCTCGGCAGCTACCCTTGGTCCTCCCGACCAACCATTTTCTACTATCCTCTTACAGGGTTTGCTGATATACATTCTTGGAAAATATTATATACAAGAAGCTAAATTTTTAAAAGTATTTCTGAATAAACTTGTAAAATTTTTAAAAGTATTATCCTTCAATGGATGGTGTCATCAGAACATATACACCCCAAACAAAGAAATAAGTAACCCTTCCAAAATACATAATTATCAGTATCACTTAAAAAAATCAAGCAAGTATATATTGAACAGCATTAAATGTCAGAAACAACAAAAGACACAAAACAAAATAGTATTCAATATCTTTCTCCCTCTGATAATCAAATTTGATTAAGAACAGCAACATTAGATTTCAATGGAGAATGTTTTCACCTTTTCAAAGATGTTGAATTGTGATATGTTAAAACATACACATAGCACTAAGGATGTCAGCAGTAGTAGAGTGTCTCTGCATTAGTTAATTTTGTTGCACCCACACTTATTTCACTTTTTGTCTAGGACACACACTGCATAAGAATTTCAATGCTTCACAAAAGAAAATGGCTCAGTACTTTTTGGAATTGTCCTTATGTTTTGGCAAGATTCTAAGTCTTTATGTTTTGGCAAGATTCCAAGTCTTTATGACTGACCAAGGCTCCAGGTCTTCATGTCTGACCAAGGCTCCAGGTCTCAGGTTTATAAATAAGTGCCTTGGGACCCGATTTCATTGCCTTTATGGCGTGTTTTGCTTTTCCTAATCTAAGCTAAGTAAGTGTGCAGTAAATCGAGATTGTTTGAGTAAGAAATATTGCATTCAGACTTGTAATAATTATTCCGATTAGAGAAAGGGTGGATGAGGGAAAAATTCATTTGATCCACGATTGTAAGATCACGCCCTTAGGGGAGGTTCTTAAATGTAAACTTAAAGATCATTAGAATGAAAAAAAAAATCATGATTTCACTGCAGAACTGACATAGGACCTAAATTTAGTATTTTCGAAGGGAATCCCTTGGTGTAACTTAGAGAGCCGAGTGTAGTAATATTCAGGAAGAAAAAAGAAAAATTAAGCTTCTTTTGATTCTCCCTATACAGAAAATATAGTGAAGTGAGAAATAGAAGCCTGACAGCACAAAATACCATACTAATTGAAAATAACCTTCAGAACTTGAATAAGTTGGCTCATCGGAGGCATGGGGCCTACCAACTAAAACGGATAATAACAAATAACATTGTTGAAATACAGTGGAGAAAGTAGAAAGTGATAGATGTACTAAACGAAAGTAATAGTACGAAAGAAAGACGGCACATTGGGTCAGCAATAGAGTGGTGTCAAGCTAGGGACGAAACAAACGCTACTAAAGAACACTACATTTAAAGGACTTAGTGTAAAACACGGCTACGAGTGTACGGATGCATCGATCTACAGGTCTATGCACTAAATCCTGACTACAAAGGAACGAACTACAAGCAACAGGGCACGATAGTATGTGGAGTGAACGTGGAGTGTGAGGGAGCTCCATAAGTGTGAGGACAACTACAAAGGAAGCAGTCGATTGAAATCAACATTAATAATTGAAGGTATGGCCACGGTGGTGTTACGTCAAGAGATTGTCACCTCACAGTGTAACATTCTAAAGTTTTTAGGGGAAGAAAATAAAGTGGGAGTCTAGGTCTCTCAGTTTAATTGATACTCTGATTGTGACTAAAATAATTACAGATGATAAAAGGAAAATGGGAAATTTAAAAGAAAATGTAGATCCCTAAAGGGTAGGGCTAGGCTAGGCTTATAATAAGTTTTCATCAAATGGAAGATATCAACCAATATGAAGTTTATAAGAAAGCGTTTTGCAAACGTTTAAAGTCAAAGTGTAATCAGGATCCTATGAAGTCTTTGGTCAGAAAGATAAAGAAAGTAAAAACAAGCGAATCAAATACAGAATATCTAACAGAATTCGACAGATGGTCTTAGGACATGATTTCTATGTTAAAGAAATGAGATTGGATAGAAAGATCTGGTGACAAGATAAAATTTGAAGTTATTAAATTAATAGCATTTGCACCATCGGTACATAATTGTGATGAGAAAACTGCAGAAAAACTGTATAAAGATATCAAACAACCCATGGACTTAGGGGAGAAAGATTAACTTTTACAAGATTATTGTGATTCTAAAGCAATCAATCCACATGTCATGACAATGGGCATGCAACAGCAGAGAGAAAATATGAACTTTAGGAGTGATTACAGAAACAGAGGATCTGAACATAGAGTAAGAAGTATTCGTACTTCAAGGAATGCTAGAACTGTATATTATAATTGTAATAAATGGAGGCATAAAGCCCATGAATATTATTATTAGACTATCTGTAGAAACTGCAAATATAAGGATCATGATGAGTATCATTGTAGAAACCCACGCTTTTGTTTTGTATCACTAGAGGATAGGACATAAAATATGAGATTGTACAACAATGCCAAGTTTTTTTATTCACCCAGAAACAAGATGAAACCCCTGACACAAAATAAAATTACACTACAGAGCTAACCATAGAAACACAAATAGACACAAAATACGAGATTGTAGAGCAATGTCAAGTTTTTTTTTTATTTACCCAGAAACAAGATAAAAGAAAAACAGACACAAAATAAAATTACAGTACAGAGCTAACAATAGAAATACAAATAGACAGTATTGTGTTGGGGACAAGAGTGATAGAAGGTTGAAAAAAAAAAATCAAAGACAATTGTAAATTGACTATAACAATTGGAAGGACTTCTATAGAACCTCTCATTACGGGTAGAGTGTTCAATATACATATTAGAATATTTATTGATGAAAGATCTGTTGTTAATGTTATAACTAGCAAATTTTCAACACAACTGAAACTAGTGTTGAAATATTTGGAACTGACCTATTACTCATTACAAAGGACTAACAAGAAGTAAATTAAAAACATTAGGTAAAGTTGAATTAGAAGTATTTTTATATAGAAATGAGCACTTATACATTCCAGTAATAGTGGTATAAGAATATATTTTCCCAGGAGATTTATTGATAGGACTTACAACTATGAGAAAAGAGGGTAAGATCATATATCCGGCTCAGTTAGAGATCTTAGTGAGATCACAGTTAATCCCACTCATAAATCAACCAGACTTAGAGCCAGTATATGTGATAAGTGAATCTATTGAAATAGATAAGAAACATAACAATACTAGATTGGATGATAGTGGGGTACAATGGTCTATTCAAGAACAGAAAAAAACAATTAGAGTAAATTTTTTATATAGAGAACCCAACTCATGTGTTCAAGATGTCCCAAAAATTATTCATAATTCATGAACTTCATATGAAGCTTTGCTAATTGTAGAAGGTGGCGTAATAAAATCGACGTTATTACACTCCAGAGCAATTAACAGAATAAACATGTATTTGAAAGGAGTCACTTTACATAAACATAAAAACATATGAATAAAGGAGACTGCAAGAGACCATAAGGCCTATACTAGGCAGCTCCGTCTCCATCACCACCTGTCATCCCCATCCATAAAGTTGTCTAATCGTTTCTTAAAACAACTGATAGTTTCAGCGCTTACTACATGGTTACTAAGTTTATTCCATTCATCGACCATCCTATTAGTAAACAAATTCTTACTTATTTCCTTCTTAAATCTAAATTTGTCCAGTTTATACCCATTACTGCGAGTCCTGCCCTGTTGTTTTATTATGATGACCTTGTTTGCATCACCCTTGTTAAAGCCTTTGATCCACTTGAACACTTCTATTAGATCACCCCGCACTCTGCGTCTTTCCAGAGAATATAAGTTAAGGTGCCTAAGCCTCTCTTCGTAAGGGAAATTTACGAGTCCATGTATCATTTTGGTCATTCTTCTCTGTACTAATTCTAGTGAATTGATGTCCATTCTGTAGGACCGAGACCAAAACTGTATCGCATAGTCAAGGGTGGGTCTAACTATCGCTAGATAGAGTTTAATAATTACCTCTGCACTTCTATTCATTACCGTCCTAGCAATGAAACCTAATGCTCTGTTAGCTTTATTTCTGGAGCTAATGCACTGCTTCCTGATTTTAAGGTCCGGACTCACCAGAACTCCCAAGTCCCTCTCGCACTCAATTTTTTTTTCTAAAAACGTGTTATCTAAGCTGCATCTATTTTCGGGGTTGTGTAGCCCTACGTTTAACACGCTACACTTAGAGATATTGAAGTTCATTTGCCATTTCACCGACCATGTTAACAATTTATTAAGATCATCCTGCCGAATCTCTGCATCGTCTCCTGACCTAACTAGGCGTCCTATTTTAGTGTCGTCCGCAAACTTACTAACATCACTATCTATCCTATCGTCTAAGTCGTTTATGTACATAATAAACAACAAGAGACCCAAAACCGAGCCCTGGGGGACCCCGCTAGTAACATTGCCCTACCTAGATTTTATGCCATTTATGGTGATCCGCTGTTTTCTGTTACTAATCCAAGCTCTAATCCATTCTAACACTTTTCCTCCTATACCATGGGCTTTGATTATATTTAGTAGTCTCTGGTGTGGCACCTTGTTGAACGCTTTGCTAAAGTCTACGTAAATAACATCGTAATTTTCATTGCTATCTGACGCCTTATATACTTTAGTGTAAAAGGATAGAAGATTAGTCACATATGACTTACCCTTGGAGAAACCATGCTGTGAATCACGAATTAAATTATGTCTTTCGATGTGTTCTCTGAGTCTATTTACTATTATTGATTCAAGCATTTCTCCTATAACCAATGCCAAACTGATTGGCCTGTAGTTGTATATAGACGATCTATCTGCCTTCATAAAAACAGGAACAACGTTTGCCTGCCTACAAGCAGTTAGCACAAAACCAGTGTCTACAGATTTATTGAATATTTTAGTTAACTGGTCGCAGATTTCAAATTTACACTCCTTAAGCATTCTTGGAAAAATTTCGTCTGGACCCGGAGATTTTGTAGCTTTAAGTCTTTCAATCTGCTTGACTACTTCTTCTTTACTTATACTGATATCAGATAGACTACTTTCTTCATCCCCTCTGTAAATTGGATCGCAGTCAGGTACTTTATCTAACCTCTCATTAGTAAACACCGATAGAAAATAATTGTTAAACTCCTCACAATTTTTTTCCTCCGATACTATCATGAGATTTTCATCGTTTTTAATTGGTCCTATTCCTTCTTTATTTTTTGTTTTATAGAGGTGAAAGAAACTCTTTGGGTTAGATTTTGCTTGACTGGCAACCTTGATTTCATAATTACGTTTCGCTGTACGTGTATTCCTTTTAACCAGCTTTGCCATTTCGTTATATCTTGATCTAAAGTGTGTTTCCCCGTTTTTTATTTTTACGTAAAGTCCTTTTCATTCCGATCTCATGTTTCAATCTGTCCGTCATCCACTTGGGAGTATTACTATTTTTCCGTATTGACTTCAGGGGGATAAATGTGTTTTGTGCATTTATAATTAGATCAGTTAGATTGCTATACATTTCTTCCAAATCGCTGACCTGACTGTTGGGCCCTTGCCCCTAAATGACCTGACCTAAGGTATGCATATTACCCTCCGTGACCCGACTCTTAGTCCTGACTTGACTCCCAGCCCCGCACCAAGACCCGACAATGTTCAAACCGTGCACATGACATTTCGTATTCAATTTCAAATATGTTTTTATATTGTCAAAGTTTGCTTTCCTGAAGTCTGGTACTTGAACGCTATTCGTACTTTTTAATTTTTCCCAAATAACATTAAATCTTATTTCTTGATGATCGCTAGAGCCTAGACTATCTCCAACTCTGGAATTGTAACCATCCCAGAATCAATTAAGATAAAAGGTTTGAAATTCGAGTCGGGGATACATAAGTCAAATAAGAATATAGTAGAAATATTAGTGATTAGTATTTTGAATAAAGACATAGTCTTAAGAAGAGGTACACAAATAGAATGTTTTCAACTATGTAGAAAACCTATTAAAATTTGAAATGAGAGTACTAAAGACTTGGGATCACCAATATCATCAATTTCTTTAATTCAGGAAGAAGATTAGGGAGAGAAATACTTGAATCTACTAAAACCTACTAGTTGTCCTGAGTTCGATGAGAGCTTAGTTGTATTGCGTTTGAAGCACAATAAAGCAATTGTTTTGCCAGGGGACGCCTTAGGCAAAACAACTGTTTTAAAACATTAGATCATATTAAAACCAGGGACTCAACATCTTTCTATACATGCCTACAGATTACCACATTCCAAAATAGCGATTGTAGGTAAATTGATCACTGAAATGTTATCACAGGATATAATTTAACCTAGTTAAAGTGAATGGAATTTCCCTTTGATTCTGGTGCCAAAATTAGATGGTACCATGCATCCAGTTATTGACTATAGGGAATTCAATAAGCAGACTATACTCGATAGATTACCGTTATCGGTAATAGTAGATATTCCTATGGGTTTGGGAACTGGGAATAGGTATTTAATCACTACATATATATCAAATCTGGCAAATCGAGTTTGCATGAAAATTCACGGGATTATACAGCCTTTTCTACAACAACGGCTCACTGATGTAGGCTGCCTCAATTGTCCTTTGTTCTTTCTTGGGGAGACCTCTTTGTAGTACCTCTGTTTTTTCCTAGTCTAGTAGGTGGCCAAAGTTGTTAAGGTGAACCATCAAAGAATTAGAAGTTCGGTGGGCTCTGACGTCACTTTTGTGCTCAGATGTTCTCTTGACAATTCCCTGCCCGTCTCTCCGTAATAACTAATGGAACAGCTTTTGCACTGTGTTATTTTTTAGGCAGCCTATATCAGTTTGTATCCATATAACAACCACTGTGATGGATTCGTCAAGTTAGCGAAGATAACAAGTCACTTGGTTCTTCGCGAGGCCGAGAGAAGGCGTGGGAGGAGCGACGATGATCAGGGAGGAACGGGGTAAGCTGGGAGTATTTAAGCTGTTTTTTTTTCATTTCTTTGTATACACTCTGAAGAAGTCCTTCTAGGACGAAACGTCAGTATTAAAAACTCCAACGGTTTTTGGCGTTTACTTCAGCACCCTTCCATTCATTCTTTATATGAGACTAATGAATACAGTTATAGATGGGTTGTTAGGAAACACTGCCAGTGTATTTCTACATAAAATTTTAATAGTTTACCAAACAGTGACTGAGCACTTTAAAAGATAAAATTTGGTATTCTCAAGACTAATTGAAGCAGGATTGAAAGTGAAACTTGAAAAATATAGGTTTTTGGAGGACAGTGCTATTTTTGGGGACATAAGATAGACAGACATGGACTTAGTACAGTAAATTCAAAGGTATAAGTAGTAAAGAACTATCCAGTTCCAAACAATGTAGAAAAAGTTAGAATTTTCTTGGGTTTGACAGGATTTTATAGGAAGTACGCCAAGTGTTATGCAGACATAGCTAATCCATTAAGTTCTTTGTTGAGGATAGATTCTATGTTCATTTGGGGACCTGCGCAACAAGTTTCTGACAAGTTGAAAGATAAACTTACTAGTTCTCAAGTTCTCATATTTCCTGATTATGAAAAGGAGTTCATTCTTTCTACCGAGGCGTCTGACATAGGGTTAGGAGGCATACCGATGAAGAAAAGAATTCAACATTAAAACCGATAGCTTACACATCGAGACTTTGTAATAGTGCGGATAAAAACTATTCCATAACAGAAAGTGAAAACTTAGCAATGATATATCCATTAGAAAGCTTTAGAAATATTATACATGGATATCCAATCAGAGTGTGGACTGATCATACGTCTATTCAGAAGTTAATTAAGTATGAGAATCTTAGTTGTACACTAGGCAGATGGTTTACTACACTTCAGTGTTATGAAGTTAAGTTTGAATATATTTCGGGTAGAAATAGTGTTGCAGCATATGCACTATCTAGAAATATTAGCCAACCAATGTCAGAGTTACTAAATTTCATCTGCAGTATCGATGAACTAATAACATTAGATGAGAAAATGATAATAAGGGAAAAAAGAAAAGATATGACTTGGAAAAAATAGCCCAGAATTTGATGAACCCAAGAGGTATTCCTCAAAAACTAACAAAAGGGTATAAAATGGAGGAATTTCGTTTGTACAAAGGACTTTTGCATAGAAAAGCAGTTTTACTACTATGAACTTCAATAATATGAAGTGGGGTCATTTGGGGATGTGGAAGAGGTCATCGGAAGTCTCCAGGCGAGGAAGCAGGAGAGGTCAAAGGAAGTACCTAGGTGAGGTCAATAGAGAGAAAAGGAGAGTTCAAAGAAAAAATCTGGAGTATCAATGTGCTCATTATGGCTTCATATCGTGGTGGTCAATGAATCCACCATTAAGCATGTTAGCACACAACACTATTATACTCCACAAAGAAACGAATTCTAAAAGACTGCAGATTGCTGAGGCTGTAGCTATTACAACTTACCGCCCCTGCATCAATTTACAGCAAGCTGCAGACTTCACGCTCACTTCAGCCCGTCCCCAGGAACACCATGCCCGACAACGCCCTCAAGAACGAGATTCCCTAGAACCCCCACTCGAATGTAACGTTTGCCAGGGTCTTGAGCAGCACCAAAAAGCCCCAGCCGATAGGACATAGAACCAGAAGTCAAGATAGAGCTTCCCCCATCCGCTCTGTGTTGAGATTGATGACCTTACCACTCCTAGTGACTTCACCCAGGAATTCCTTTTGACCTTGCCTGCTTCCTCCATTGACGTCACCCAGAGACTTCCTTTGTCCTCGCCTTACCCCTAGTGACCTCACCCAGTTTTTTCATTTGACCTCTCCTGCAACCCCTAGTGACCTCACCCAGAGATGGTGACATTATAAGAAAACTTCCCGTGGAAGGAAAAAGATTCTCAGAGAAAGAGAAAAGGCAGATAAAAAACTCTGCAATAATAATCTTGCCATTAAATTTAACCAAACATGCTTGAGAGAAAATCTCCTGCCCATATATACAATGAAAAAAAAATATATATATATATACATATATATATATATGTATATATATATATATATATACATATATATATTGATAAGTATTTTAGACAAATTATTTGGATGTTTGAGTACAATAAACACAGGAGAAGGCTCGGAACCCTAAACACTCTAACGTTTCGTTCGCGTAGAACTTCTTCAGAGAAGAAGTTCTACGCGAACGAAACGTTAGAGTGTTTAGGGTTCCGAGCCTTCCCGTGTTTATGTTCTACATATATATATATATATATATATATATATATATATATATATATATATATATATATATATATATATATATATATATATATATATATATATATATTTTTGTGTGTGTGTTTCTATATATATATTTATTTATATATATATATATATATATATATATATACATTTATAAATATATGCAAAATAGCCATAGGAGAAAGGAAACTTGTGGATAGTAAGTACTCTCGTATATTACATTTTCAGACTAAATGACAGAGATACAGATTTGGGCTTATATATAAGTATCAGGTGGAACCATAGGGGGGAAGGGGGGAGACAATACAATGTGAGGAGGGGGGATGACCCTACCCCTATCGACCTGACCAACATATAAGGCTCAATCTGGCGGAAAAATCTCGGTGACGATTTGGGTTACCAAATTATCACATATATATATATATATAAATATAAAAATAAACATAGATATGAATATATATACAAACATATATATAATATAAATATAGATATATATATATAAATATAAATATAAATATAAATATATATATAAATATGAATATAAATATAAATATAAATATAAATATAAATATAAATATAAATATAAATATAAATATAAATAAATATAAATATGAATATATATAAATATATAAATATAAATATAAATATTAATATAAATATAAACATAAATATAGCTATAAATATATATATAAATGTAAATCAATATCAATATCAATATCAATATCAATATCAATATCAATATCATTATCAACATCAATATCAATATCAATATCAACATCAATATCAATATATCAATATCAATACTAATATCAATGTTAATATCTATATTAATGTCAATATCAATATCAATATCAATATCAATATCAGTATCAATGTCAATATCAATATCAATATCAATATCGATATTAATGTCAATATCAATATCAATATCGATATCAATATATATATATATATATATACATATATATATTTATATACATATATATTTATACATATATATATATATATATATATATATATATATATATATATATATTTATAAATATGTATATATATATATATATATATATATATATATATATATATATATATATAAACAAATATAGATATAAATCAGAAATATAAATACAGATATGATATAGATATAGATGAACACATGATAATATAAATATAAATTTCTGTATTAAGAATATTTTCATGCTGGATTTTACGAATGTAAATAAATGAAGACAGTAAAATATTTATGTTCTTAAAAAACGTATAGGTAAAGGTCATAAAATCAGTTAATAATTAATTATATTCATTGAATACGTTTCAATAGGCAAAGAAACTGTACCGAAAACCCCTGTCATATAACAAAACCAAAAGAAGACCAGGAGGGCAAGGAGACCAAAATGATGAAAAATGGTGGAAGTGAGTGGAGTGGAAGGAAAGAATTGATGAAGCGGAAGAAGAGAGGAAGGGGAGTAGAATGCATTCAGAACGAACTGCGATGAACAGTCGCTGTTTCCCGTTCAACGACCTCATTTGAAGGGAAAGGTTTTGGGTAAAATCCTTCTCTATTTTGACAGACTTTTTCTATTTTGAATTTTCAAACTCATATTTTTCTGGAACCTACTTGCGCCCAATTGGTTTTCTTTTACATTTCTGTATATACTCTTCTCGTCAAGGGCAATATCACCCATTTAGACTCAATGACTTTCCATAGACATTTTGTTTTGTTGAAGAATATTCAAAAGACAGTACACTTGGACAAATAGCCTTCCATTGCCTGTAATCTGGTATGTCTCAAACAATCTCCCTTAGTTGAATAAAATTATTAAATTTTATCCAGAAAAAAGTTCCATGAAATCAACAGCTGCATTTCACATATATACCCCCAATCATATATACAATAAGCATGAATTTTCATCCATGATATACCCAGTAAAACATAAAAGTAAAAAGATATAAACCACTGATATATGTATATATATATATATATATATATATATAAATATATATATATATATATATATTTACATATATATCTACATATATATGTATATATATATATTTACATATATATATATACATATATATATACATATATCTATATATATATATGTATATATATAAATGTATATATATATACATATATATATATATATATAAACTAATGCAAAAGAAAAAAGGCTATCAGTAACCCGTTAATGTTCCTACCTATCCTTATATTTATAGGAATATTTGCACGCATTCTTATATGCACTTGAATTCGTGTCTCGCAAGCACTTAAGGAATGCATCCCTTTTATGACATATTTGTAGTTCATCTTCCGGCTTACCTTACAAAATTTGTTTCAGGTTTCATTAAAAACTATTTTTTTACGATTTCAAGAGAAGTGATTAGATTAGTCCTATCCTACCAGCGACTGTTGGGTTCAAAGCACCATTCACAGTAATATTGTCGTAACAATTATACGTCATTAAATGCAAATGAGAGTGAAGGAGACGCGGAAAAAGAGAAAAAAGGCAAAAGGTAGGAAGGAACTTAGAGTGAACTGCTTAACTGAGAAACATGTACATTCTTAACTCTTCCCACTATACTATTGGTTACCACTATATAATCCATTATCGCTCTGTCTACCACCCCTCCATCTACCACCCACTCCCATGTACATTTATGACTGACTTTCTTCTTAAACATTGTATTTGCTATCATCAACTCTCCACTACGATTTTTTCTGTAACTCCATACTTCCCAATCACTCCATCTATTTGTTCATTTCCTACCCTAGCATTTCTCCCTAATCCCTTTATGCACTCATTTAAATCCATCCAAAAATGCCTCCCTTTCCTCTACACTCTTCTCACTACCATGACCATATGCACCTATAAAAAAAAAACTCCCACTCCCAGCTTCACCTCATCCACATTAACCTTGAAGAAACCTCTTTCCACTCCACTACAAGCTTACCTATCTCTTCACTTACTATTGTAGCCGCGCTTTCTCTCCCTCGTCCTCTCTTCATTCCTGAGAACATCCCAACTACATTCCCAAACTGACACTCACCTCTCCCGATCAACTTAGTTTCATTCAATGTCAACACATCCATCTTTCTTCTCACAAACATACTGCTTATCTCTCCCCTTTTTTACTCTCATCCTAGACCCTCCTATGCTTTTTTTATTTTATTTATTTTTTTTTCATTTTTTTTAA
>NC_134791.1:60202493-60204993 GCF_046742065.1 Oratosquilla oratoria
TTGTATTGAACTCATCAAGTTATGTATCAAGGATTGCAAGTTTGAATTTCATGGTGAATATTACACTCAAATATTTGGTATGGCAATGGGTAATCCCCTTTCGCCAGTGTTAAGTAACCTATATATGGAATTTTTTGAAAAGAGGTTACTAAGTAATATTTTACCATCTCAGGCTGTTTGGTACAGATATGTAGATGATGTTTTATGCCTGTGGCCTTGTACAGAAAATTTGGACACATTTTTAGTTTCACTTAATAACTTAGCTCCTTCAATTGATTTCACAGTAGAATCAGAAAATGATTGTAAATTGCCTTTTCTTTGTTGTCTTATTCATAGAGAAGGCAATAGTTTTAAATTCAGTATTTATAGGAAACCTACTAATGTAATGTCATATGTCCACTACTACTCTGGTCACCACAACAAAGTCAAATATTCAGTGTTCTCCTCAATGTTTTTACGTGCTCTACGCATATGCAGCCCGGAATTTATTGATGAGGAATTTGAAAATATTTTCAACATTGGTTTAAGCTTAAAGTACCCTAAGACTTTTATAAATAACGCTCTCAAAAAAGCCAAGAAAACTTTTTATAGAAATCAACCTGCACCTCCCTTTGAAACCAAGAATCTTTTAGTCTTGCCATTTAGTGAAAGTCTTTCTCAGATTCCTCATTTACTCAAAACATGGAATGTTAATGTAGTCTTCAACAATTCATGCACATTCAAGAAAATGATTATTAAGAATTATCCAAAAAATTAATGTGGCTGCATATACAAGGTTCCTTGTAAAGATTGTGGGAATTTTTATGTAGGGCAAACAGGTAAAGATCTCTCAACTAGAATAAAGCAACATAAATATAGTGTCAGAACAGGACAAGACTCTAATGCTTTATTTGTGCACATGAGGGATCATAATCATTGTATAGACTGGACTAAGGCATCGTCAATTTTATCATATAATCCTGTTGTTAACAGGAACATCATTGAAAGTAGCCTTATCAAACAAACTGAGTCAGTCAATTTGAACATAAGTAATGGTTTGTATAAATTAGATAATTACATAATTAAGAACATTTGTAAACAATTCGGTATAGATTTTGGTTAACCCCAAGAATGGACAAATACCATGGTTCCGTGTGGGACCTTGTGACCTCTCCTAATTTTCCGTGTGGTGCCTTGTGACCTCTCCTATATTTTTTCGTATGATAGCTTGTCACCTCTCCTAGGTTTCTACTTTTCCGTTTATATTATCTTTGTATTGTATTTTTGTCTGTATTCTCCCTTGAGGATGTGAATTACACGTAAGCTCTTGGGATTTCTGTGTTTCTTTTTCTTAAGTGGTTACCAGCATATATATATATATATATGAATATATATACATATATATATATTCTCTCACACACACACACACACACACACACACACATACACACTCACACACACACACACACACACACACACACACACACACACACACACACACACACAAACACACACACACACACACACACACACACACACACACACACACACACACACACACACACACACACACACACACACACACATATATATATATATATATATATACATATATATATATATACATATGTATATATATATATATTCATATATGGATATATATCCATATATACATATATATACATACACACACACACACATGTATATGTATATATATATATATATGTGTGTGTGTGTGTGTGAGTGTGTGTGTGTGTGTGTGTGTGTGTGTGTGTGTGTGTGTGTGTGTGTGTGTGTGTGTGTGTGTGTGTGAGTGTGTGCGTGTGTCTTTATGTGTACAATTATATATAAATATATATATATATATATATATATATATATAGGCTTACATATTATATATATATATACATATATATATATAAACATACATATATATATATATATATATATATATATATATATATATATATATGCGTATACTTAGGCAGGAGGTTCTCCATCTGGCAAGAAATGTTGTATATGATAGCATGATGACAACTCACAATTTTCTTGTTAACTTTTTCAATACTGCAAACAAGGGGACGTATTTCAAGAGGTAATCTGTGTAGAAAATCAGCAAAGGACATTTCAATATAGAGACAGGATAGTCAAACTAGTAGATATTTCGGTACAAATGTTTCGAAGTTACACAACCTAATTCTTAAGGCAGAATTGATACATACAATAGTTAGTTCGTAAAAATATAGAAATAGTTTTACATAGAATGAGGTAAGGAAAGGTAACAAACAAACAAATAATATGAAATAAGCACGAACCTAAGAGAGGTCGACAACAGGACAAAACCACATGTTTATAGTTCGTTTGACCACACTGGAAACGACGTGGCTGGCCATTGTTTGAATGGTCAAAGCGAATGCCCTGACCGATTTAAAGAGACTACTATCGCAGCTTTCGTCAGGAGAACTCTGTCCCACTGCAGCAAGTTGATAAACGTCCACAGGGAAATGCTTGTTGACAATGG
>NC_134791.1:60209993-60217493 GCF_046742065.1 Oratosquilla oratoria
GCAGGCATTCACTACACCCTTGCTTGTTCTGACGCTGGTTAGGGGATGCTTGGCGGCAATCGCATGACTAGCTAAAGCACAATAGGCACATTTAAGTAGCCGTCCTATGTATGCGCCATCTAGGTCTGTTTAAGCAGGCCGTGCGCATAGACGACTCTCTTGTTGTGATTCTTCCTTTCATTGAGAGTCTTTGTGTCAGGAGGTGAACCACTTTCGGGGAATTAGAGAGGTGCATTCGGGGTTAATGATTTGTAATGCTGTTCTTATTCCTTGTGTTTGTAAAGAAATATTCATCCGCTAAATATATTGTTAAGTGAACGCAGCTCTTTACTTACCCCCCCCCCTATCTGCATGTTTTGTTACAACTCTACTCCAGTTGCGAAATCACGTTTGAGTTGAGTGTTGTGACTGGATAACTTTAGATACTTAGAGGTGTGTTGGGAATCTGCCCTATATCTACGTGGTATGTGGTGACGAGTCGGTCGAATATTGAGTCAGACGGCTGTTGTGTAGTAATCAGTAGTCATAGTCCTTTGCTGAGTCAATTCATGTTTAACCACATTTTTTATTCGAATCTTTGGGGTGGAACAAGGAGGATAGGAGAAAATAGAAGAAAGGGTAGTTAGTGGTGGGGTGAGGAAGCAAAAAATGTTGAAGAAGAGAAGAAGCAAGCCTTCACAGATTGGTTATAAAATAGGACGAGAGAATCATATGAGAGGTACAAAGAAAAGGGAAGAGAAGTGAAGCATAATATAACAAATGCAAAGAGGAGAGCAGATGTGAAATGAGGTATGAGTATGATACATTTTAAAAATAATAAAAAGATGTTTCGGAAAGAAATTAAGAGAAGAGGAGGGAAATCAAATAGAGAAAAAATAAAAGATGTAGATAGGGAGATGATAATGGAAGAGACGGCAGTAAGAGGAAGATGGTCAGAGTGCCTTAGGGAGTTGCTAAATGTGAAGGAGGATTGGGAGGGAAAGATAGTTGGAGTGGGAAGCACTAAACAATGACGGTGATGAATGAGGAAAATGGAGAAAAAATAAGGAGAGATAAAGCGAAAACAGTTATTAAAATGATGAGAGTAGTTAAGGCATCTGGATTGGATGGGGTTCATGGGGGTCATGAGGAGTGTCTAAAAATAGGAGGTACAGTGATGGTGGACCGGCTGGTGAAGTTATTTGATGTTTGTGTAAAAAAGTGTAAACTGCCGGAGGACTGGAGGAGTGCCTGCATAGTTCCACTATACAAAGGAAAAGGGATCAAGTGCGAAGTAATTTCAGAAGGACTAGTTTGTTGATTGTAGTTGGGAGTGCATATGGGAGGATTTTGATTGAGAGGATTAAAAGAGGAACAGACGGAGGAATTTGTGAGGAACAGTGTGGGTTTATGACAGTTAGGGGTCGCGTGGATTATATTTTTGTGGTAGAACAGATATGTGAGAAAGATTTAGGAAACAGTAAAGATTTTTTTTTTTTTTTTTTTTTTTTGGTCTTTATGGATTTGGAAAAGGCTTATGAGAAGGTAAACATGAAGGCACTGTGGGAGGTATTGGAGATACATGTGGTAGGAGGAAAGCTGTGTAGAACAGTCAAGATTTTTCACGGGAGTATTGGAGCCTGTGTTAGAATTAGAAAATGAGATAGTGAATGGTTTGAAGTAAAGGTGTGACTTCGCCAAGGATGTGTTATGTCGCCTTTGTTGTTCAATTTATATATGAATTGTGTGGTGCGAGAGGTAAATGAAATGGTGATGGTCTGGAGATTGAAGACGGTTAAAGAAAATGGAAAAAAATGGGAGATAATCTAGTTGTTATTTGTTGACTAAATTGCGATTTTACCATGATCAAAGGAGGGATTGAAGAAATTAGTGACGGAGCTTGGGAAGGTGTGCGAAAGAAGCAAGTTGAAGATAAATATGGGCAGAAGTAAGATGATGAGATGTACAAAGGAAGAAAATGGCAGCAAATCGGAAGTGAGTATTAAGGGAGAGAGACTGAAGGAAATGGATAGCCTTATATAATTGGGTGCGAACATGGAGAGAAAGAGAGGAGTGGAAGTGGAGGTAGAATGTAAATTGAGAAAAGCAATTAAATGCCTTGTGGGATAAAAAAAAAGTATTATGAGAAATAAACATTTGAAAATGGACGCTAGGAGGTGATTGTATGAAGGAGTGACTGTGCCAACGGTACTACATGGGTCAGAAACATGGAACATAAGAAAGTAAGAGAGAGGAGTTTGAATGTGTTTAAGATGAAATCACTCAGAAGCATGTTAGGGGTTACCAGGTTGGATAGAGTGAGAAACGAGGAGGTGAGGAGGAGTGCAGGGATGGGAAGGGTGTTTGTTGAGCAAGGAAAGGAGATGGCAGTAGATAGGCATGAATGGAGAGATGCTGTGTATACATGACACTGTGATGCAAGGAAGGGAAGGACGGGGGATGGGGGATAGGGGTGTTTATGTTTGAATGATACTCTGACGCAGCCCGAAGGGATTTCTCCCCGTCTTCTCTTTTTTTCTGCATGAAGTGATGGAGAAAGGGGATCGCCGGTTAAGTGAAGCGCCCTTGCTGTGGAAGCAGTGTGTCTTACTACATTGCTTATGAGCTAGTGTAATGGGAGAAATAAGAGCGAGGAACGGGATTTGGAGGGAAGTGGAATGGGTGGGAGGAGTAGGCTTTCGATTTGGGTACCTCCTCTGTAAGGAGGATAAAGATATTTATGTATATATATATATATATATATATATATATATATATATATATATATATATATATGTATGTATGTATGTATGTATGTATGTATGTATAACTTCCAGGTTGTAGGATTTCATAGGGTCAATAGCTCAGTTGGTAGGGCGTCGGCAATGAGAAATCATGTCCCCGGTTCGAATCCGGGGACGATATTCGGAATTATTTGACAGTGTATATATCTATATTATATATATATATATATATATATATATATATATATATATATATATTATATATGTATATATATATATTATATATATATATATATGTATGAGTAGCGAGGCAAGATATTTTCTTTAAGGCATATTGAATTATAAGCAACAGCAAATTGAGCTCTGATGAGTTTCCGATGGAGATTTTCAAGTCTTCTGAAGATCTCTCTAGCATGGGGAGATAAAGAAAAAACTAAGTTGCCGATAGACGCCATCTAATGGGATACAAAACGTTTTGCTAATCACAGATAGCATTCATAATTGTAACAAGTACAGAAATAGGATGATTATAAAGTCAGAAAGTAAACAATGGGAAAGATCACAAAGAAGTTGACCGCTACTCTGGTCTAAGACTGGGAAAGGGTAGTTTGAATACTAGGGATGGATATGTCTGAGCAATAGGAAAGGATACATTTAGACAGTGGGAGAGTGAACTGTGACCACTGGAAAAGGATTAATGTAGGTGACCATTATTTTGGGCTGAGTGCCTATCGCGGCCGAAGTGATTATTCGTGACGGGACTAATTTGTGTCGTAGCTGGGGCGTCTGGTTTGGGGGATTCTGAACGGTTTAAGGCTGGGAAGGATGGTGGAGGCTTCCTGCTGGGTATTCAATGTGGTCTGGTTGTATTTAATGTGGAGGGCCTCAAGGAGGGCAAGGAGGCGCTTGTCATTTTCTCGTTCTAAAATTGTGGTATTGTCCACTAACATGGATTTTTTTTTTATTGAGATGTTATGGGTCTCCTTGAGGTGCCGCTTACGGCCTCTGTGGTTGAGCTGGTATGTCAACCGTCTGGAATGGCGAATGGTGGTGAGTCCGATGTAGGAATCTTGGAGCGTACATTCCCCAAAACGACACTTCAACTGGTACACCAGACTCACACACTTGATGTTGGGTGGGCATGGGGAGCTGTTATCTTTCATAACGAGGTCCTTGGTTTTCTTATTCTTATAGTAAATGGATAGTTTCATGCGGTCCATCTCGTTAGTGGGGTTCACATTGCCCTTGATGATACGAAGAAGTGCCTTCTCATGCACCTTATAAGCGCTAGACATGTAGGCCCTATAATACAGGGTAAAGGTATTGCCTTCATCTACAGGAACCTGTTGCCCTGCGTTTGTTTAACCCCCTGTATCTTTCACCATAATAGGCAAGGTTGCATCCCGAGCAGGGGTTTTTGTATATGATACTGTCTGGTTGAGTGGGTTTTTGTCCGTTATTTGTGAAGTCGCGTATTTGTCGTCCTTTGTCTGATATCACCATGACGCCTATGGTTTTTAATTTCTTGGTTAGGAGGTGAGTTAGGTCCGATGATGGTGCTATGAGGAGGATGTTTTCATTTTTAGTTCGTGGTTCAGAGATGCTTCTTTGTTTGATTTCTTTAGCTTTGTGTAGGGCTCGGGCGATAATTCCTGTTGGGAAGTGGAGTGTTTTGAATGTAGGCGTCACAGTAATATCAGACAAAGGACGACAAATACGCGACTTCACAAATAACAGACAAAATCCCACTCAACCAGACAGTATCATATACAAAATCCCCTGCACGGGATGCAGCCTTACCTATTATGGTGAAACATACAGGGGATTAAACAAACGCATACATGAACACAAGGCCGATATCCGTCACCACCGCACAACAAACGCCTGGGTAAACCACATAGACGATAAACAACATTTACCTCAATGGAACCAAGTAAACATTTTACATGAAAATCTAAACAAACCACAAAGAAAGACTCTAGAGGCAATATACATAAACACCAACGATTGCATCAACAACAGAACCAGAGATATCAAGATTGCAAAACATGCCGCCAAATACGCCATGAGATAAATGTCCACACATAACACACCTGACCCCACATGACCACCTAGCCTAGCAACACACGGAATCCCACCCCGCGTCCCTCGTAAACCACAGCAACTGCCCTACAAATACCTATGCATTCATTCTCTGTAAATATTACCTCTGAAGAAACCTCAAAGAATAAAGTCTCTTGTTCTCAATCGTGTCTTTCCATTGTTACCATTCATATATATATATATATATATTGTTACCATTCATATATATATATATATATATATATATATGTATGTATATATATACATATATATATATGTATATATATGTATGTATGTATATACATATATATATATGTATATATATATTATATATATATGTATTTGTATGTATATATATATCTGTATATGTATATATGTATATATATAAATATATATATATATATATAGGTTCATTATACAAAAGAAATTAGGTCATATATGAAGTATTTAGAAATATGGTGGGGATTACGAGGACGAGATGATAAGAAATGAGAAGAGGCGGAGAGTGGAGGTGAAAAGAGTGCTAGCCTGTCGGGTAGGCGAAATAATGCTGGGATCTTTTGAGATTATGGTAAAAAATAATGATGAGAGACTAACTAGAAGGTTGTGTGAGGTAGAGGTGGATGGAGTGAACTTGATGGGAAGACAAAAACGGGAATTATCAAATCAAATATCAAAATAAACGTGAGTCGTTCACTCAGTTTATGGAAGTGTTGAAAAGTGCTGGGGGCAAGGGCACGCCCTTTACTCACTCTTGAATTAACAACAATGAAGATGGACACCCCTCATCAAGCATTCGGGCTAGGTCCGACGTGTCTGTGCCGCATACACACATACACACACACATACACGCAGTACTATATGTCGCATGGATGAATTGTAGATGCTTTAACCTGCTTCCCCACTAATCACACACAAGTGTAATGTGATGTGCTGGACGACCATGTGGAAGAAAAAGAACACCAGTAAAATTTCAGGTGATGTCTTTGAATCAATGACCATCTAAATCCTTATGGCATCCCTGCAGAGCGTAGTGTCATGTTCCATGACGCGTCAGTGATACAAAGAGATGCGGGTATGACGCCATAAGCTACATTCAAGCAGGAGCCATAGTACTCGTCATTCTTAGTAAGTTGGTTTTAATATTATATCCAACAAAGTAGTAGGTTACCTTAAATCAAATAAAAAGATGAAATTTATGTTAGGATATTTCTCATGTGAACATGACTAGTAGCAGGAGGCTTGCAAGCTAACGGCGGGGGAGTACAAAATTGAAGCCTTCTTTCCTCAGAGATCAGAGGACATATACGAGTAAATAAGATGACACTACGAAGTAGTATCCTCACATATGTACTTACTTTTCGCCATTTGTTTAGATAGGTAATGCTTGAACTTTTGTAAACCTTCTTCATACATAAGTAAAGAAGTAGAAGGATCGTATGATTCTGGGCAAATAGTGATAGAATAGGCACATATTGGCACTTGTCCTTGGCACTTATGTCGTGTGGTCGTAGTATAGATTAAGAGACGCGGGGCATTTTCCCTCTCTCTGACTCCCGCGCTCGCACTGTGTTCATACCCAACGTCATTGTATGTCAATAATCTTGATGATATGACTTACGTCACAAACTCCCACGTATCGGAAGGCTAGGACGGTGCCCCTCACAGAGGATTTTGTAGCGTGGAACTTAATTAACCATGCCCATGGTTCGACTTCGCCGGTGGCAGGATTCGAACCACCATCCCTTCGACCTTCGCTGCAAGTAACGACGCCCTAACCCGCTCAGCCAGCGATAATCTTACTTTTATATAATATAAATTAAATAAAATTTGCACATAATCACTTCTACTCTACAAGTGAAGATAGGAAAACTGTTCGAATCACGTCCTATATTTGATACATCAAATTTTTCTTCTTCACTGGGTAAAAAGATGTGTGCGCAAAATACTCGAGAAGAAATAGGAAACAGAGAAAAGAAAAAGCAGAGAAGATAGGTCGCCGAAGTAATTCAAATCGTGATCGATCATAGAAACAGAAGCGAGTCCGCCATATTTGTTGTTTACATTCAATGCCAGCCATACTTGTTGTATCTAATGTATGATTGGCCTTCGTATAGAGGATGTCTTGTTGAAATCATTCAATTATCTCCAAAAATAATCATGACTTCGAGGGATTCCCACAGGCAGGTGGGAAATATTGTGATATAATACACGATAGGAGAGAAAAATATTATGATATAAAAGACGATAGAAGAAAGAAATATTATAATATAAGAAACTTTAGAAATGAGAAATATTATAATATAAGAGACAATAGAAATAAGATATATTATGATGCAAGAGACGATGGGAGTGACAGCTATTACGATGTGAGAGACAGTAGCAGTGAGAGCAGAATAGATGATGAAATAAATCGGAGACAGGGAGTGGAATTTCGTGGCTCTTAGAAATTCCCACAGGAAAGGAACAGGTATTATGTATTATGACACGGAGGATAACGAAAGTAAAGTTAGGATAGGTGAGAGATATTACAAGGAGGAAAATAGATTTGAAAGTGGAATGAGACAAAATGAAATCAACCAAAGACAATGAGCAGAATTGCACGACTTTGAGAATCTCACACAGGTAATGGGCAGATATCATATTAGGGAGGATGACAAGAGAAAAAACAGGGTAAATGAAGGGTTGCCAAGGA
>NC_134791.1:60222493-60232493 GCF_046742065.1 Oratosquilla oratoria
ACTTTTTTTTTTCTTTTTTCCTGCCAATAGTTTTTCATCATTAATGATGAAGTTCTGAGGTTGCGATAATATATTACCAATTTCAGGGAGTCCTTTGGCTTCTTGAGTTTACAGTTTTATTTACTATATTTTCTAAGACCTTTTCAACTTTTTTGTATGAGGATGACATTGTACTTTGATAAAAAATATTGTAATTATTCTTCGATATTACTATATTACCTATGTCAGTGTTAAATTTCTCCATTTTATCTTTAATTTCTAAATCAATATAATTAATTGGGAACCCATTATTTGTTAACAATTGCTTGGTGGCTTCATCGACATTTCGGACTACTTTACTTCGGAAAGTAAAAAGGAATTCTTTAACTTAGGTTTAAAGTGCAACTACGTGCTTAAGTTTAAGAAACCTGACAACACCGCTGAACTAGAATTACTTTACAGAAACTTGTGTGAACTTCATAAGAATGATATCATTGACATGAATCCAGACGTGAAGGAACAATTGCCGGCCGAAAGCACTATACAAAGAGGATTTGGAGGTAGTTCCCTTCTCACGATCGTGTTACGACAGACAGCCTATTCGTTATTCTCAACCGTTCGGACTATATCGACAAAGTTTACAGTTTATTGCAGGATTTGATATTAGACAACCTCCAGTCCACCAAAATACCACAAGCCTTAAATACATACATACATACATACATATACCAAAGGCTTTTTCCCCTTACATGGGGGTAGCCAAGCCTTAAATACATTAATATATTCTACTGAGACACCTTCGCTGACGCACGAAAAAAGGCAATCAAATAAATCATCCACAGAAAGTGCCACCCTATAAATGAGAACAGCGAAATCCATAACCTCACTTACTACAAAACCCCCAGAACTTCTTCGATGGTTTTGAATCACAACCTCTTCAAGCAAGCCGCCACTTCTAGAGCCAACGTGGTATATAAATACAAATGTGAGGAATGCACACCTTAAATCCATACTTATATGGCCACACTAGATGTACACACAGCCGACGCCTGACTCTTCACCAACAAGTAGGTAGTATAAAAGACCGCCAAAAACTACACCACAGTCATGGCAGTTGAGAGGACCCCTGATATATTCAACTTCTTGAGGCCATGCATATCAGTGATATCCATCAACTCTATTTAATTCTTTCCTCAGTAATAGAGCTTGGGTATTCAGTCCGGGATCTCCTTCCCCCTCTTTCCCTTCTTTCTCTTCCACCTCCAACTCCTTTTCCCTCTCCTCCCTTTCCACCTCCAAATCCCCTTCCCCCCTCCTAACCAACCTTGATCT
Source organism: Oratosquilla oratoria (assembly GCF_046742065.1). NCBI lineage: Eukaryota > Metazoa > Arthropoda > Malacostraca > Stomatopoda > Squillidae > Oratosquilla > Oratosquilla oratoria. Next base: position 60,223,805 of record NC_134791.1, read on the forward strand.
CATCTCGACTGTGAAGACCTGATCGGCTTTGAGCAGAAAAAAAAATCCTTTTTTACTCCCCCCCCCCCTTCATGCACAACCGACACCGGTGATCTCACCAAGTCCTTTTCACCTACTTCACCCTACCCCTCCAGATAGCATCAGACGCGCCTATAAGAGACATGGCAGCTTTTAGTTTTCCCCATTGTAGGCTACATTTTCGAAGTAAGCGCCAATCATCATTTATATTCATTCCTGTTATATTAACTGTTCTCGTCACATCATTTGTCATTATTTATATTATGACAATACAATCTTAAAGGCGTCTTATTGAAGTCAAAACGTGGAATAAATGAAAAATTATGCAAATTTAGCTTATGCTCATCCACCTAAAGGAAAGTCCGTTATCATAAAAATAAATAATACTAGAAAGTTAAATAATTGCAAAAATACTGTCGCTTTCAACTCTACATGTCATATATATATATATATATATATATATATATATATATATATATATATTCATATATGTATATATATATATATATATATATATATATATATATATATATATATATATATATATATATATATATATATAAATAATTCACAAGGCACACGTGAAAATAATATGCAGAAAAAACATTGGGAAATAAGAAGCTTAGTCCGAACGTTTTCGTCTATTTAAGACATTATCAAGGAATACACAATTACAAAGACGTAGGTGGATATATATATACACAAAGTAGTAGACAAGCTAGGAACATGGGAAGGACACACAAGATGCTTCATAATCAGGTTGAGACGTATGTTTACTTTTTAAGGACGTTTGGTCACATGACGTTACATCACTCCGGCCTAGTAACACTTGGAGAATTTTTTACAATTTTATCAATAATAAGATCATCAAGTTTATATAATCCTAAACTTAGATTAATATTATGGTAAAGTGTTTGCTTAATGTGACTGGATTCGATAATGTTTCTTTCTACTAAAGATCCACAAGAAATTATTACATTAGAATTATCCCAGTCAATAGGATGGTTGTGGTCTCTTACATGGATAAAAAGGCCACTGGAACTTTGCCTACTCCTTACACTCTATTTGTGCTGATTTATCCTAGTTTTTAAGTCTTTACCAGTTTGGCCGATATAAAACTTGTTACATTTAAGGCATGGCATAGAGTAAACACAACCCTCATTTACACCTGCTTCAGGTGTCGTCTGTATAGGGTCCATGACTCACAGCCATAAAGAAGGCTGGTAAGGACCACAGCCCTGTACACTTTCAGTTTGGTAGAAAGTCTGACGTTTCGCTGGTTCAGGACTCGTGTTCTGAGCCGGCCAAGTGCTTGGCTGGCTTTGCAGATTCTGGCACTGATTTCTTTGTCCAGGCTACCGTCGTTGCTAATAGTGCTGCCGAGATATTTGAACTCCTTCGCATTTTTCAGTTGAGTTCCCTCGATTGAAATGGAGGGAGGCTGGGAGGTAGAGGTGGGTGCTGGTTGGAAAAGCACCTCTGTCTTTCCAAGGCTGATGGTAAGGCCAAAGAGGCGGGCACCCTCAGCAAATTTATCGACGATTAGCTGTAGTTCAGATTCCTTGTGGGCCATGAGGGCACAGTCATCAACAAAAAGTGCCTCAAGAATGAGTTTCTCAGTGGTCTTAGTCTTTGCGTTCAGTCGACGAAGATCGAACACAGAACCTTCAGATCTGAATCGCAGATATACCCCAAGGTCCAGGTCCCTGAAAGCATGGTTGAGCACACAGGTGAAGAACAGATTAAAGAGGATCGGGGCCAGGACGCACCCCTGTTTGACGCCATTACTGATGTTGAAGGGCTCCGACACCTCTCCGCCTGACAGCACCTGGCCGGTCATGTCGTCATGGAATTTTTTAATAAGATTGACGAATTTTTCTGGGCCTCCGAGCTTGGACAGAATGACCCAGAGGATCTCCCTGTTCACTGTGTCGAATGCCTTGGTGAGGTCAATAAAGACTGCGTACAAGTCCATGTTTTTTTCAATGCATTTCTCTTGCACTTGGCGCGTGGCAAAGATCATGCCAGCCGTACTGCGGTTTGGTCGAAATCCGCATTGTGCTTCTGACAGGTTGTCTTCAGAGACATGGATAACGAGACGGTTGACCATGACTCTTGCCAGGATTTTCCCCGCAATGGGGAGAAGAGAGATACCTCTATAATTTCCATAGTCTGTCTTACTGCCCTTGTCCTTAAAGAGAGAGATGACGGTGGCATTTCTGAGTTCTTTGGGTATCTCTTCACCTTCCCAGATGTTGGTAAGGAGGGAGAAGAAGGATTCCAAGGCAACGGGTCCAGCTGACTTAAAGATTTCAGCTGGGATCCCATCCATGCCAGGGGTCTTGCCTGAATTGGTCTGACTACTGGTCTTCATAACTTCTTCCATAGTAAGTGGAAGGTCGAGGCAGTGGACTGTGGGTTTCTGGGTGATGAGGTTGAGGGCATGAGATTCTACTGTTGATGACCGGTTAAGTAGAGTGTAGAAATGCTCCCTCCATCGCGCGTTGATGCTTCTCTTCTCTTTCAAGAGAGGCGCGGTACACGGCTTCATGGGTCCATAGACCTCCTTTATGGCACTGTAGAACATTTTGGAGTTCTGGGTGTCAGCGTATCTCTGGACCTCCTCTGCCTTGTCCTTCCACCACTTGTCCTGCATCTTTCGGAGCGTTGTCTGGGCCTGTCTCTTGAGGTGCTTAAAGCGATCATGCTTAGAGGTGAAGGAAAGGTCGTTCTGCCATTCAATAAAAGCCTTCTGTTTGTTGTCGAGGAGTGACTTTATGGTCTCATAATTCTCATCAAACCAGTCTTGATGGATTCTCTTCCTGGGACCAATGGTGGCCCTGGCTGACTCCGTCACCAAAGACTTGAACTGCTCCCATTGTTGTGCCGGGCAGCCAGTCAAGGGTCCGTGAGCAATTAATCGGTCGTCCAGGTCATCCGCAAATTCATTACGTTTCTGGGAGTTCTTAAGTCGAGCGACGTTGTATGCCGGCTTGATGGTTTTCGGCATTTTACGGTGTGGTGGGATGATGTGCAGTGGTAGGATGCATCTGACTAGACAATGGTCTGTCCAGCATTCTGCACCGCGCATTGCTCTTGTTATCTTCACATCGCGGATGTCTCTCTGGCGGCAGATGACGAAGTCGATCAAATGCCACTGCCTAGATCTGGGATGTAACCAGGTCGTCTTATACTTGTCTGCCTGTCTAAACATGGTGTTCGTAATTGCGAGAGGGTTTTCAGCGCACATGCTCAGGAGTATTAGGCCGTTGGAGTTTAACCTTCCTATGCTATGTAGTCCCAGCACACCATTCCAGTTGTTGTAATTCGCTCCAACTCTGGCGTTGAAGTCGCCCAGCAGAAAGAGTTTGTCGCTAGGGGGGACGTCTTTCACTAAGGTGTTGAGCTCTTCATAGAAGGCTTCTTTCGCTTCGTCTCTTCTTGTAAGGGTGGGGGCGTAAGCGCTGATGATCGTGGCATGTCGGGAACGGTCAAGAGGGAAGCGGATCTTCATCAGCCGTTCGTTAATAGATGTTGGAAGGTCGGGTAACTGTTTAAGGAGTGAGGTTTTGATGGCGAGTCCTACTCCAGGTATTCTGTCCTCGTCTTTGCTCCTGCTTTTCCAAAGGAAAGTGTAACCACCTTTCCGTTCTGCAACTGATCCCTCTTCAGGAAGTCTGGTTTCACTGAGGGCCGCCATGTCGATGCGGTAGGGGGCCAGTTCTCTTGCGACGAGGGCTGTTTTCCTCTCAGGCGTTGAGGAGTTTTCTCTATCCATGAGGGTGCGCACGTTCCATGTGCCAAGTATTAGGTTATTTCTTCTTTGTTTTCGACCGCTTAAAGGGCAAACTGCCAGTCGCGGTATACTGGCCAGTTTATAATGACAAGTTTTGGTTGGGACACCCTTTCTAGTCCCTTCCCTTATGTGAGGGTGAGCAGTAATACCCTAAAAAGGCTGCTCAGTCGCCTGGGGGAACACCGAACTCCACTGTTGTCCCGGTGTCAGAAGAAGAGCGACTATTACCGCCAGGCCCCCTAGGTGCAGGGTTCTGACTACAACCTCCAGTAAGTAGTCGCCTCCAACTGTTGCTTCGCCCGTTCCCCATCGCCGCAGGGCTTTTGATGCAAGGATTGAGGGGGGAGGGGGAGGGGGTGCCACCAGGATACACCTGTGCGGGAATGGTTTTAAGTGGGAAAGTCGTTGCACGGAGGCAATCCCACTCTCTCGGCCTCGGGAACCAGGGTCCGGTGGTACGGACGCCGTTAAAACCAGGGGCTCCTTTAGCTGCGGTGGATAACCACAACGCCTTCTGTGGCTTGCCGTGCTCTCTACGTTCCACGACGCCTGCAGTCGCTGCCGTAATGACCGTTGGGACAACAAACTGACCTCTTCCGCTCATTCTGCTGACGGCAGTCTTCACATGCTAGGGTGGGCATACCCTTAATAACTCACCGGAGAGTTTCAAACCCAACATATATACATATACATATATATATATATATATGTGTATAAATATAATATATATGTATGCATATCTATACATACATATACATATATATATATATATATAAGTGTGTGTGTTTGTGTGTTAGTGTGTGTGTTTATATATGCATATATATGCAGAATCTACTAATAAAAGGAAAACACACGAAGACCAAGCGCTTTTGTGATATATTTACATTATCAAGGAGTACAGAGAAGTGAGAACAAACATAATAGATACAAATTATAAATATGACAAGTGAGACATTTACCCCCTCTCCGAAGCGTGAATGTTCAGTTTAGGTCTCTTGTTGTTCATTATGTACATAAATTAGTTAGACGACGGGATAAATAGTGATATTATTAAGTTTGAGGACGACACTAAAATAGGACGCCTAATTAGGTCAGGAGACGAAGCAGAGATTCTGCAGAATGATCTTAACCAATTGTTCACATGGTCAGTGAAATGGCAAATGAACTTCAATATCTCTAAGTGTAGCGTGTTAAACGTAGGGCTACACAACCCCGAAAATAGATACAGCTTAGATAACACACTTTTAGAGAAAACTGATTGCGAGAGAGACTCAGGAGTTCTAGTGAGTCCGGACCTTAAAACCAGGAAACAGTGCATTAGCACCAGGAATAAAGCAAACAGAGCATTAGGTTTCATTGCTAAGACGGTAACGAATATAAGTGCAGAGGTAATTATTAAACTCTATCTAGCGATAGTTAGACCCATCCTTGAGTATGCGGTACAGTTTTTGTCTCCGTCCTACAGAATGGACACAAATTCACTAGAATCAGTACAGAGAAGAATGACCAAAATGATACATGGACTCATAGTCCGGCAGATATGTGAAAAAAAATGTGCCTTTAGTAATACAAGCATGAAATTTGGCACACTGCTAGGGCAGTATCTTACAAAGATTTTTGGATATAGGGACATTCCAGATTCTTCCCAGAGCCAAAATGGCGGCTATTTTTACCAAATAGCCGATTTTGTGCTGTACGCGACATGGGATACATATGGATACAACTATATTTACTTATTGAAGAAGCATACCAGTGATTTTATTCAACTAAATATAGATTCTAGTAAATAAAAAATAGCAAATAAAGGTGACAAAGCGTGAATAAACTATTAATTTTGTCATTTTTTGGTGCATTTTTGTACTTTTGGATGGTTTTCTTCAACAAACTCTTTAAAAAAAAAAAAAAAAAAAAAAAACTGTTACCAAGCACCATGGAATGACTGCTGACCATTTAACACTCTTGAAGTCTGAGGAAGTGCTTCTGTTTGAACCTAACATTAACTTACATAGTCAAGATTATACAGTGGAAACTCTACATCCAGGCAACAGAGTCTCATATGATGCATGGATACATGTGTACATATTAACATAATTATCATCTGTGCTCTCTCTTGTCCCAGTTCTACTCTCTCGTACACTCTCCACCAGAGTGACATAGAGCTGTGCACTGGAGTGCAGCCTTGACACACTTGCACTGTCCTCTGCATCCCTTTTTGTAGCCACACCTTAGTAGTTGCCGACATGCCTCGTTGCCTCTGGGAGGGTTGTCTAGTATATGTTCTAGCCACTTTCGGTGTGAACTCACCCCCAGTCACTGGGCGATGGTAGCTCTGGTGTGGACACCATCATCTGGCCCCAACAGGTGGGAAAGTATTTATTGATCTGCCAGTCTGGGTGAAGAGATGATTGCGACACTCATTGGCATGTTCCTGGCTACTGTTGCGATCATAGAGCAAAACAACAAAACGCTCCAGTGCATCCATGTGGTCATCTACGGCTGAAGGAGTTGGCGTGGCAGCCAAGGCACAGAATGCTGCAGTGACATCAGTGACCTCATTACAGGCTTTCCAGGTTTCCCATGCTTTTTTCTTCCCCCTGCCTCCGAAGCTTGAAACGGTGTCACATCCAGTGAGGGCATGGATGAATGGCAACCCTCGACACTTGTTAGGTCCCAGTGCCACAGACATCTCATGAGCGGCCAAGAAACTGAAGTTCTTTCCTGTGCCAAAAGCAACCCAGAGCTCATTAATGTCCAGACGTCCAGCTACTGTCACCGCAAGGACCACGACATCAGTGTCTACTGTGCGGATCGACACTTTGCTGTATCCCTGCCTCACAGCGTCTTCAACATGGAGTAGCATTCTTGTGTCAGCCTCCTCATGGCTAAAAGGGGCAGGACCAGCAACATCTCGGGCCTGCGTACAAACCACTTCTTTGTGGTGGGTGCTGATGACTTGTTTCTCTGTGTCTATTGTTTCTACCCTGGTGGATAGGAAGACAAACAGCTCCATCTTATTCTCATCTGTGCGAAGAAAGGTCTGCCAGTTTCCAGGAATGGAACTACATGGCTAGACTCGTCTCCTGATGCCTTTACCTCGCTTCTTCCTAGTGTCTGCCTTCAAACTGTCTGTGAGGTATTCATCCCAGACAATATCCACCCTGCTCGTATGCTGCAGCTGAGATGTGATGTATGGCAAGAATACTTGTGATGCATACTCATTGAAGGTCTTTGCTGTGCGAGGTGGCAGCATATTGATGATCGCTGCACCATCAAGGATGATGACTTCAACTGCTGGACTAGCAGCAGCAGCAGCGGCAGCAGCATTCTCCTGTGGAGAGACCAGATCTTCTAAGCAGCCAACCAGATCTTACTTTGTTTCCAAGTCTCATCATGCCCATGTGTGACAGTGCAGGGGGACATTCTTGGTTTTCATGTGCGAAGAACTCATCGAGATCTCCATCACGTATCTGGGACGCAATGAACAACCTAGAGAACAAGGAGCAGTCGTTCTTCAGAGAGGATACCAGCTGTGTTCTTGACTTATCTCTGACTGGAGGTCGGCTGAAGGGAGGTAGGTTGTTTTCTTGATTGGGTCAGTGATGTGCTTCGTCTGGTTGATAAGTCTCTCATGGACATAGGAATCATGCAGTTCTTGTCCCAACTTCTCAATCTGGCGTACAGTGTTGATAACTGCTGGGTCTGCCAGGTCTCTACTGTCTAGCACCAGGAGATCCTTGCTGTCATCATAAAATGGGTTGCCCATCTCCCCCATGACTTGAGTGAGTGAGCGCACATCTCTAGCAAAGGCTACCTGTGTGTGCTTGGTCTGCTCGTGGTGTTTGTGATCAACCTTCTTGGTCTCTCATGTGGCCTTGAACTCAGCGATCACTCTGGACATCTCTGGACCAGACACCATCCAGCGGCGTAGTGCAGTGGGATTCTCTGCCAGGCCTTCAGCTCCTCCGTCACCCTTAACGAATGCGTTATTCTGCTCGTGGGCTTGGTCGATGGCCATTGCAGAAAATGCATGAGTGGTCTTCTTTACTGTGAAGTTACCAGCAAGAAACTGCGTGCATACATTTGCATGTTTGGTCGCCAGTGTCACCATGTCGCGCAGGTGAACTGGTATCCACCTGGCGTAGTTGGTCTGACCTAAGGTGAAGAACCAGGGGGCAATCTTGTTCAGGGCATCAATGTATAGCAGGAAGTTCCCTTCACGGACCGATCAGACGTAGATTAGGACAGTCAGTTCCAGCTGTAGAATGATCCACCAGAAGTGGAACTGCGGACTGGCCTGCACACGTTCTGCATACTAGTCTTCCAGATACTGCCCCTCATCTGTTCCTTGGCTGAAGGCTTTCTGTAGAAGAGGATAGAGGCTACTGGCTGTGCAAGCAGAACATCTCAGCCAGGCTTGTGCTCCTCCATGTTCGGAAAATATGCCATGATCCGGTACTTGAGTTTGGTCGAGTGAACAAGTCCAGGGAAGACTGTTCCAAGCTGTTTCAGCCGGTTGCTGTACATACTTATTAGGTCTGCCAGCTTGAACACTGGTGCCACAAGAGCGTCCATTTGGGCATCATCGATGTAAGACACCAGTTCTCCGAGAGCTATGCCATGATTGATATCATCCTGGTCATCCAAAGTTCTCTTTGTGTCCCTTTCTTTGTTATAGAGGGAAACCAGACACTTCACATGGTACAGGACATCTTGCGCCATCATATCTCCAGCACTCAGTTTAGCAATAAGTGACTTGTCTTCTAGTTTCAGAGCATAGTTCCTGACTCGTCTGTCCAAGTCGTAGGTAGAAGCTTTGCGCAGAAACTCGTTACCTGCTGTCTTGTCACAAAAGAAACACGTTTCGAGTAGTGTCTC
>NC_134791.1:60239993-60252493 GCF_046742065.1 Oratosquilla oratoria
ACATTAATGAACACATTACCTATAAATTAAAAATAAATACCTATCTATTTACCAAAATCTTCTTCTTATAAAGAAGGTAAAACCAAAACGAATATAAAGATGATAATTAAGTCGCATGATAAGACGCCGAGGGAAGAAAAATTGTGGTCGGAACTAAAAGGAGAAATAAAGAGAATGACAGAGATGACCATTAATATCAGAAGATAAGAGAACTGGTAACTTGGATTTAGCTACTAGCACCTTCGGAGAGGAATAGCGTTGAAGTTTTAAAGGGGTGTGCATCAAGAACTAAGTTGAAATGTAAATTCTGAGAAAAACACTGATCCATAAATATTGTATATACAGGCGAGAGTTTTAAGAAGGCACAAAACTGTTTTGAAATATGCGTTTGTTGATCAAAGGTTAAATGTAAATGGTATTAGAGGGGCGCATGCAGGAATGCCGGATCTCGTAAAGATCGAGGCGAAAGAGGCTTGACAGATGTCAGAGTATCTAAAGGGGAGTAAAAATATTCATTTGTCCATTTATTCATTTATTCACTCATTCATTCATTCATTCATTCATTCATTCATTCATTCATTCATTCATTCATTTATTCATTCATTTATTCATTTATTCATTTATTCATTTATTCATTTATTCATTTATTCATTTATTCATTTATTCATTTATTCATTTATTCATTTATTCATTTATTCATTTATTCATTTATTCATTTATTCATTTATTCATTTATTCATTTATTCATTTATTCATTTACTCCTTTATTCATTTATTCCTTTATTCAGTTATAAATTTACTGATTTATTAATTCATTCATTTATTCATTTATTCATGTATTCATTTATTCATTTATTCATTTATTCATTTATTCATTTATTCATTTATTCATTTATTCATTTATTCATTTATTCATTTATTCATTTATTCATTTATTCATTTATTTTTCGTTTTTTTTCTTTCGTTTTTTCGTTTTTTTGTTTTTTCGTTTATTCGTTTTTCGTTTATTCGTTATTCCTTTATTCCTTTATTCCTTTATTTCTTTATTCCTTTATTCATTGATTCCAAAATTCCTTTATCCCTATATCCCTTTAGTCCTTTAGTCCTTTAGTCCTTTAGTCCTTTAGTCCTTTAGTCCTTTAGTCCTTTAGTCCTTTAGTCCTTTAGTCCTTTAGTCCTTTAGTCCTTTTGCCCTTTAGTCCTTTAGCCCTTTGTTGCTTTGTTCCTTTATTCCTTTAGTCCTTTAGTCCTTTAGTCCTTTAGTCCTTTACTCGTTTTTTTGTTTATTCGTTTATTCGTTTATTCGTTTATTTGTTTATTCCTTTATTCGTTTATTTATTTATTCGTTTATTTGTTTATTCGTTTATTCGTTTATTCGTTTTTTTATTCGTTTATTTGTTTATTCGTTTATTCGTTTATTCGTTTATTCGTTTATTCGTTCATTCGTTCATTCTTTCACCCGTTCATTTATTCATGTATTCATTTTTCTTTTATTTTTTGTTGATTAATTATTTAATTATCAATTTGTTTATTAATTTATTATTCATTTAATATTTTTCTTTGTTCATTTATTTCTTAATTTATATATTCATTTTCTCATTTTATTTTTTATATACTAATTTATTTATTTGTGTTTGGTTATATATTTTTCTATTTATTCTTATTTATTTATTTACTAACTACTTACATAATTAATTAATTAATTTGTTTATTATTAATAAAAATAAATATCAATAATAGGTAAATTATATATTCAACAAACATATTTATTTATTCGTTTCTATAAATACTATATATATGTTAGCTAATTAAATGAATTATCTAATTTCTACTTTTATATATAATTTATTTAGTTATTAATCGATTTTTTTTATTTATTTATCTGTCTATTTACTCGTCATATTTATATCTTATTACTTCAGGTGCTATTCTAAATTTACAGGTGCTTTCGAGATTTCACCGTAGCCTCTAAAATCTTTCTGGTATCATTATAATCAGTGCCACTTACAGTCATCTCCGGATCATCCATTTGTGTATGTGTCATCTCTGGGAAGCTATACAGATATACTCGTATATACTTTCCAGTGTAGCAAATTCCAATGCTTTCCTTATTTCAGGTTTCAAAGGAATGTGGCAGAATCCCAATAAAAAAAAATCCAGCTTGCTAACAAACTGAGCCTCGCATAGTTAAACAGTAATGTCCTCGATTTGTGGGATTAGGTAGCTATTGGCAAGCGTAATGACGCTGAGCATCCCGTAGTGTATAATCACCATTGGCTTTCTCCTTTAGGCACCAACAAATATGAGAATACCCATTCTCTTATCCAGGAGGTTATCTTATCTCCATACGAAGAACTTCTAGCTTCTGCGATGGGAGCCGATTAGAGTGCCGTTTGATATAACGAACACTTTCCTCCAGGTTCACTCTATGTATACGAATGTTGGGTTTGTTGAGTATATTTGCAACTACATCAAGGTGTGGCTAAGTTCTTGAGCTTGAAAGTGTGATGCGCACTCTCAGTACCTTCCCATCCTCTAGAAGCAGCCATAGCATCATCCATATCATAAGTAAATTAGGGTAACCTATAAAATACTTCAAAATGTTTTTTTAGACTGACTGGGTTTTTCTACTTTTGCCTGTGGTTGACAAAGGAATATACATATATTTTTTATAATCTCAAATATCTTATGATTTTTTTCGTCTAACAGCCTTGCATTTTCTGATTTAAACATATGAAAATTGTCTTTATCTTAAACTCTCTTACTTGGGCTTTCCCATTGTTTTATTTCTTATCGTTATATATACCCTAAACAGCCTAAATCTAAATGTATCTACATATTTCACCAAAGATTTTTTCACACTCACTCCTTCACTCATAATAGCTACCGTGGCTTCCGCCAAAAACATAATTTGGAATGAAAATGACACATTATTTATTTTCTAGTGATTCAGATTACATGTAAGATTATTACAATCCTAGCATCCTCTTCTTCCCCGTTCTGGAAAATATATATATATTGTTACCTCTCCCATTAAAGTCCAATCTTATTAATTGGAGAAGCAATTCTACCTCCAATTATTGACACAAGATTGAAACTAAATGGCAGGTTAACAATATACTGCATATCAACTATAAATCTCAGTGCATTACTTATAAGCTCGTATGTCATAAGTTTAGGTGACCGGTGGATAACTCTGAGTGGCGTCAAGGTATAGCAAAACTATCTACCACTACGTATTTTTATTTCAATTAATACTATAACACACACTTATACTAAGCCTAGCAGGACCATTTGTTACCACTAGGGTCCACCTAACATAATTAACCTAAGGATTACAGAGGAGCGGAAAAAATGTGTCCGCTCTAAACGGGTTCAGAACTAGAGAGAGTAAGGTAGCGTACTTCATCACTGTGGTCACCTTGGTGACAGCAGTTACCAGCTCGCCATACGATTATCATTTATTTTATTACTAGCAGGGCGAGTGGAATAACATACTACACATACAGACATCATTAACATAACAAGGTACAATTTATAATATGAATAATATCCTAGCTAACAAAAGTAAAAGAGTGACAAAGAAATTATACACACGGAACATGGAAAGTCTTATATTATACGATGTGTAATTCAGGAAGGCGTGAAATAAGGCGTGGCTACAAGCCAACCAAAACAGGTGGTTAAAGAAAAAGTACATCTTTTACAAGGAAAACATGGACTTGCGGCCACGCAACACCCCTCCCCCAAAAGAACACGCTTACAAGGGTTTGTAAGCAAAGAATCACTTAACTAAGGTCAATCACACTAACATTTAGGTTTGCACATGGGTAGTTTGAGACAGGGCATCAGCCAGCACATTATCTTTTCCACGCATGTGCGCGATCTTTAAATTGAAGGGCTGTTTAAGGCGTTGGTTAGTATTTTTTATTCGTTCCACAAATGTTAGGGGATTGTGGTCTGTAAACATTTGCACAGGGTGAGTTGTGCTTCCTACGTATAACTAAACGTATCTAGAGCCATAATCAAAGCTAAAGCCTCCTTTTCAATGGTAACATAGTTCCTCTGCGATTTGAGGAACTTCTTTGAGAAGTAACACAAAGGATGTAGCACACGATCCTCCTCACCCTCTTGTAGAAGCACGGCACCGGCACCAACTTCGCTGGCGTCGACGTGGATGGTGAACGGCCTCTGGAGATCAGAAGCACGTAAGACAGGAGCATTTGCCAGCAGAGTCTTCACGCTCTTGAAGGAGTCCTGGCAAGCCTGGGTCCACTTGAAGAAGGTCTTGACACTCAGGAGGTCGGTGAGAGGAGCCACTACGGAGAAGTTGGAACAGAAGCGACGGTAGTAACCCGCCATTCCCAACAGTCTCATCACTCCCTTCTTATCGCCTGGGGCAGGATACTGCAGAATAACTGTAATCTTGGCTGCAATCGGTTGGACCTCCCCCTTTCCGACGACATGCCCCAGGAATGTGATGCGGGCATGGCCGAACTCACTCTTGGCGAGGTTCACTGTCAAATTGTGTGCTGTCAGAACAGCAAAGAGGGCTCTTAGGTGGTCCACGTGTTCTCCCCAGGAGTGGCTGAAGACGTCGAGGTCATCCAGGTAGCTGCGGACACCCATGAGGCGTTGGAAAGTTGCAGGTGCATTCCGCAAGCCGAAGGGGAGGACGTTGAACTGATACAGCCCCTTGGGAGTGATGAACGCGGAGATGGCCCTCGACCGCTCTGACAGTCGGACTTGGTAATAGCCCTGTAGTAGGTCCAGTTTCGTCACCCTCTGTGCTCGACCAACTTCGTCAGTGACGTCGTCAATGCGTGGCAAGGGGTAGCTATCCGGCTAGGTGACTGCGTTGACCTTTCTGTAGTCAACACACAGCCACATAGAGCCATAGGGCTTCGGCGCCAAGACCACGGTAGAGGCCCAAGGATACTGGGCTCCATGATACCAACCTTCTGAGGGCGTTGTACCTCCTCACGGACGTACTCCTTGAATGCGTTCAGGCGGTAAGGACGTTGGCGGATGGGCCGAGCTCCATTGGTTTCGATGTCGTGCTCTACAGCTGAACAGGGGTGAGGAGGGTCACTAAATATATCACTATAGTCTGTCAAAAGAGAAGAAATATCACTTGCTTGGTCATTAGAGAGATGGCCTAACTTTGCACTGGGATCAGAAAGTATGGTGGAATTATCCACCTTGCTATACAACCCACTCTGGAGTTCAGAGAATCTGTCTTCCTGATCATTATCACAGGCAGGCACTACAACATAAGCGGGCAAGGGAGGCTCAACACCCTCCTTCCTTTCCTTACTTTTTCTCACTCTGTAGTGTTTAATTAGATTGACATGAACCAGACGTTTTTTCTTATGCCTGTCTGGTGTGTATATAACGTAATTGGCCTCCCCTACACTGTCTACAATTTGGAAAGGACCATCATACTTTGCCTGGAATGGGTCTGTCTGCAGGGGTAAGGAAGCTAACACCTTATCACCTACCATAAATATCTTATGCTCTACCTGTTGTTTTGATCAAACTGCTGCTTCATCTATATCTGAGCAGATTTTAGATGGGCATGAGCCAGCCTCACAGCAGCTTTTAATTTTTGTTCTAAACTTAGCTACATATGATACCAAGGGTGTGACATTATTTTCCAACAGCCAACTTTCTTTGAGGGCATTGAGAGGTCCTCGCACCTCATGACCATAAATGAGTTGAAATGGGGAGTATCCTAAGGATTCTTGAACAGAGTCCCTAACCGTGAATAGAAGCACATCAACTCCCTCGTCCCAATCCTTCCCAAACTCCAAGTAATAAGTGCGCAACATTCGTTTGAATGTCTGATGGAATCACTCCGACACCCCCTGGGATTGGGGATGATAGGCTGAAGACCTAGACTGCCGGACACCCAAAATCTCCATTACTTGATTAAACAATCGGGAAGTAAAATTGGATCCTTGGTCTGACTGCACTACTGTGGGAAGGCCTATTTGCGTAAAGAAGCGGATGAGGGCTCTCACCACATTCTTGGCTGTGATGCGATGCAAGGGAATGGCTTCTGTATAACGGGTGGCACAATCTATCATGGTAAAGAGAAACTGATTACCTCATGGGGTCTTTGGCAGAGGACCAACGCAATCTATGACAATTCTGCCAAAGGGTTCTTCAATGATATGGATAGGTTGTAGAGGGAACGGTTTCCCTGCTACTAATATCTATCTTCATTTTAGGCCAATATAAATGAGCTAGAATTTTTGCATTAGTCTTCCTAACTCCCAAATGTGCTCCTACCCCATCATGAGCAATACCCAGGATCTCCTTCCGTAATGGGTTTGGGACCATTATTTGGTGACGGACAGACCAAGGATAATCTGCAGGGGAATCAGTTGGACGGAACTTCCGTATCAATTTGCCTGAGCTAAGATAATAACAGTTGAATTCAGCTTTGGCTTCCTCTTCACTAATAGCTCTACGGAAATAACTGGGTAGTTCAGGGTCCTCTTTTTGGAGTTGAATGAGCTTACTCCTAGTAACTGGGAAGGAACCAAAACTATCCAGGGTGGTAACATTGTCTCCCTCAGAGTAATTTTCGCTATCAAACATATTATGAAGGCCACCGGGGCGAGGAGAAGTTTAAAAAATCTCACCTAGATTTAAATCAGTAAGGTCAGGCTGAGTAGGAACATCCTCTATGTTTTCACTAGGTTGGAGATAACTACACCAACATGAGCATCCTCTTTATGTTCGCTAACATCTGCCTCTACCCTGCTGCTGTTCATGCTACGGGTAGCAACACATGCAGGGAATATGCCCGGAATGTTTGCCTCTAATTGGAAAGTATTATTCTCGGCAGATGGGCACGAGGAGACTATGGCATTAGGTAACATCTGACCGCAAGTATACTTGGCATATAGGGATACGTGACCCGTCTGTTAAACCGTTCACAAAGACCCAACTCCCAGTATAATATGCATCTATCAAAGCAGCCGCGTCTTTTGTAAATAGTGATAAGGCTGAGCCTGTGTCTCCTAGAAACTTAATAGATGTGGACGAGCTAGCTTGATCAAGGGCCACTGAACCAGAAGAACAGAATGCTTCAAATGTGGATAACATAGTTGATCGAGAGAGAGGGGGACCCTTAGAGAGAAGCCTTTTTCGTTGTAGTTTGAAGCAGTCATCAACATGATGTCCTGGCCTTTTGCAATATTTGCAATAGCTCCTCCCTCCAGTAAGGGTATATCCCCTGGTCTCACTATCAACGGGCTTACCCGAAGTAGATGAAGCAGATGATCAGTGGGCCGGCGGTCGAGGAGGCTGTGGAGGTCCGATTGGCATGGGATCCCTAGCAGGGGGGAAGCTTTGGGGCAAGGCTGGGTGAGACCTGGAATGCATTCTAGGATTAGTAAAATGGTAATAGTCGGCCGCTGGGCCAGCCTCTGCCAAGGTACGAATATCTCGCTGATCCAAATTGACTCACACATCTGGAGGGATATTATTTCTAATGTCCTCCATTAATATTAACTCTTTGAGTTTGTCTAAGTTCTACGTGAACCTCCTCGCTTTCCACCCACCGGGTGAACAAGGTGCGTTTTCTGCGGAAGAACTCCACGTAGGTATCCTGGTTGGATTTCCTACATTTCTTGAATTGTTGCCGGTAGGCTTCAGGAACAAGCTGGTATGCTTTTAGGATGTTATATTTAACTTCATAATAATCACTACTCTGACTTTCGGAAAGTGCAATAGATATATCAAGAGCTTTTCCTGAGAGGGCACCATACACCATCTGCATCCACTGGCTGAATGGCCATTGGTACATACGAGGTAGCTTTTCGAAAACTGAAAAGAACTTGTCTGGTTTGTCCTCGTTAAATTTGGGATATTAGGTGTATGTTTTTCTATACCAAATGTAGAAGTTACAGGACTTTGAGACTTGAGTCTCTCTATTTCTAGTTCCAACTTCTTAAGTTCAACCTGTAAGGCTAAATCATTTACGGGGCCAGCACCCACAATATCTTCCCGTGAGGCGGGGATGAATTCATTTTCCTCTAAGTATTCAAGAATTTTGTCTTTCAAGGGGTTCTTATCTAAACCGGAGCACTCACTTATTTGATAATGATGTGCTATCATCATCTAACTCTGGTTTAGTTAGCTTACTTACCTCTTCGGCTGAAGGCTCCTTTACGAAGTTCTCCAAGTTGAACATGTTAAATTTAAGATGTTGGAAGACAAGGAATAACAAAATATTGCTTATTAGCTAGTTGGTAACTAATTGTAAAGTAATGAAATATCTATAATAGGGATTGACAACACGTATGGTAATGCAAGCTGTTAGCTGGTATCGCAAGAGCATGAACTAATGGCAACAAGACAATATCTTGCCATAAAAAATCTCGGCGATGAACCACAACCGCATGGGCGTTCTAACAATATAAATGCACAAATCCTAATGGCTACAATCCCGGTCGTAGGGACCCCCATTTGTTACCTCTCCCATTAAAGTCCAATCTTAATTGGAGAAGCAATCCTACCTCCAATCATTGACACAAGATTGAAACTAAATGACAGGGTAATAATATACTGCATATCAACTATAAATCTCAGTGCATTACTTATAAGCTCGTATGTCATAAGTTTAGGTGACCGGTGGATAACTCTGAGTGACGTCAAGGTATAGCAAAACTATCTATCACTACGTATTTTCATTTCATTTAATACTATAACACACACTTCTACTAAGCCTACCAGGACCACTTGTTACCACTAGGGTCCACCGAACATACTTAACCTAAGGATTACAGGGGAGCGAATAAAATGTGTCCGCTCTAAACTGGTTCAGAAATAGAGAGAGAAAGGAAGCGTACTTCATCACTGTGGTCACTTTGGTGGCCGCAGTTGCCAACTCGCCATACGATTATCATTTATTTTATCACAGGCAGGGCGAATGGAATAACATACCACACATACAGACATCATATAAATGCACAAATCCTAATAATATCCTAGCTAACTAAAGTAAATAATATCCTAGCTAACTAAAGTAAAAGAGTGACAAAGAAATGATACACACGGAACATGGAGTCTTATTTCATACGATCTGTAATTCAGGAAGGTGTGAAATAGGGCGTGGCTACAAGCTAACCGAACAGATGGTTAAATGAAAAGTACATCTTTTACAAGGAACACATGGACTTGTGGCCATGCAACAATATATATATATATATATATATATATATATATATATATATATATATATATATATACATATGCAAGAGTAACCACTGGGATAGGAAAACTAAACAAAATAGAGTACTTTCGTATATTACATATTCAGTGCAAAAGTACAAGGAAAGAAATAATGAGGATTTTTTTCTTCTTTTATGTGAGTTATGGTGGAGCCCGTCGCTGGTTTGGGCGGCTATGGGATGCTAACCAGGTGCGTTAATTTCCTCGCCTGGTCTATTGAGGTGGTGGAACAGCTCGCACCACCCTCAGCAGCGTGTTCAAATGCCATTGCGCTGTTCGGAGGAGTTTCGCTTCTCTTGTTGCCTCACTGATGTAAGGTTGGGCCTCTCCGAGTTGCGGGACGGTCTAACTCAACCTGTTAGGGGCAGGGTAGTGAAGTAGGAAGTGAGCGAGTGGGTGGCGGGTGGGGTGGCCACAGTGGTTGCACCCTTTGATGGCGAAGTTCTCTCGTATCTTCTCTCTGGAGCAATAGCCCAACCGGAGACGATGCAGTGGGACTGCCGGCCCGGGTGTACCTCTGCTGCGGTCAATGGATCCATCCGTAAAATACACCACGCTGCCAGGGTCCCAGGCTTGCGCCATGGTCATAAGGGCGAGCTGTCCTAGCTCCTCCAAAGAATACAGAGCCTTCAGCGCAGTGAGAGACGTATACGTCACATCAATAGGCAGTTGCTCCCACGGGGATGGTTCTTGGCATGCCTCGCTGAGTTGGTAGGGTGCTCGTAGGAACTGGGTGGAGCCAAAAAACTTGTTGGCTACGTCGGCGACTCTGTAGATCCAGGTATTAGCGGTGAAGAGGGTCCTGTTGTGCGGTAGGATCCTACTAAGCCTGGTGTGCAATGCCGTCTTGCTGTACTGTAGGAGGATCTTTCCCACCCTGCAGGCCACAATCTGTTGAGTTCTGATGGCGAGGGGAATCAGCCGAGCCTCGCTCTGTAGTACACAGGCACTGGTCCACCTGGGCGCCCCCAACATGGTTCTCATAGCCTGTTTCTGGACAAGTTCGACCTTCTCTCGTAGTCCGTCGCTGAGTGCGACGAGAACAGGCTCGCTGTAATCGACTATGGAGCGGACGGCCTACACATAGTAGAGTCGCAAGACGGCGTAGGACGTCCCTGCCCCCGGTCTCGTTATAGCCCTTATCACTGTGGTCCTCGCTTGCGTCCTCTCCCTCAAGTAGGTGACCTGACGGGCAAAGGTCAGCCTGTGATAGAGCCATACCACGAGGTACTGGGAGGCCTGCGTCCAGTTCAGCCTCACGTCCTGGACGTGTAGATGCCGGTTTGGTACGGGTGCCCTGATCATCATGGCCTCGGACTCTTCGGCTGAAATCTTTGGTCCCAACTCCTTGCTTGTCTTGCTCAGGAGGTTGAAGGCCTCCTGTGCTTTGGCGATCAGGTTGCCGTGCCCGCTGACGACGAGGACTAGGCCGTCGGCGTAGCTAAGGAGCACTGTACCAGCCGTGAATATTAGGCAAACCAGCTGTTCCATCAGGAGGTTGAAGAGAACAGGGCTGAGGATCCCTCTTTGTGGAGTCCCGTTCTCATAGGTCCTGTAGGATGACGTGTGATCTTTGAATTTGACGCTGGCACGCCGTCACTATACGTAATCCTCAATCCAAGCCAGTAGCCGCCCTCGGATGCCCTTGATGACAAGGGCTGTTTGGATTGCGAGGAGGCACGCCAGCTCGAAGGCTCTCTCTAGTTTGAGGAATATGGCAACGGCAGCCCGATTATCCACGTGGTTTAAGAGAGCCATGATGCTGTCTGAGATGCCAACACCTCGGCTGAACCCAAATACGTGTGGATGACGGTGTTCAAGTTGCCACTGGAGCCGGTTGAGGACCATCCTTTCTGCTCTCTTGGCCACGCAGCTTAGGAGGGATATGGGACAGAGTTTGACAGGGCCTTTGAACTTGGTATCGGTTGGATGTCCTTCGATTCCCAAGCCGACGTTAAGTGCCCGATCACCCACGAGTGGTTGATCAGGCCTAAAATACCTTGCTCACCAGCTGAACCTGCGTGCGCCACCATGGTGAAGGTGACCCCGTCGACACCGGTGGCTGTGTCTCGCACTGCTCGTTTGACTCTGGTGAGCTCCCTATGGATGAAAGGGCAGTCCTCTGGGTGCGGTCTTGCCCTGCCGTCCCAGATGAGGCGCTCCCTCTCCATTCGGAGAGGCTGTAGCGTTCGGTTTATCTGTACAGGAAGGTGGTGCCCGGCACATCTGGCTGAGAAAGTGTTTGCCAGCCTTTCCGCCTCCTGCTGTGGTCTTGGATGTGTGGGAGGGTGAGAGCGCGATCCTCCAGTGGCCGTCCTCAGCTTAGATCAGAGGTCCGTCAGTCTGGTGTGTTGGGAGAAGCTGGCACACCATTCCAGCCACTTAGCCTCCTTTACCCGCCATGAAACCTGGTATGCATGGGCACCACCTCGCGAAGTCCCTCCAAGCCGTCTCTGGCGAGTCTCCTTTTGTAGCGCTGCCGATGCATGCTGACCCGGTGGTTCTACTCCCGCGCCTCTTCCGTGTAAAACCACAGTTCTTGTGGTGACGCCTTCCATGTGTTTTCTTTAGGATGGACGCCTCCGCCGCTTCCTCGATGGCCGCCGTCAGGTCCCTCTCACGCTGTTCACTGCTGTCGGGGGGGGGGTATCCCGCCCACCAGGCATGACTGAAATGCTCCCCAGTTCGCTTGTTTGATGTCCCAGCGCGGAGTGGGAAGTGGTAGTGCCGTCTTTGTGCATTGAATTGACGTGAGTACGCCGTAGTGGTCACTAGTGAGGCTGGGGTGGACGCTCCAGCATGCTCCCGTGGCCAGTCCGCTTGAGAGGAAAGTGAGATTCAACCTCCCGCCACGTGTGTTTGTGGGGCGCCCCGGTGTTGAGTAACTTGATCTTGGGATTTTCCTCCAATATGGTGGCCAGGTGATGCCCCGCAAATTTGGTTGGCGACGGAGAATGAAGTGAAGGGTGGTGGGCGTTGAAGTTGCCAGCTGCTAGATTATTTTCATAGCTGGCAAGTGAGAGCAATTCTCATGCGTCTAGTCGATTCCGCGGTCTCCTGTAGATGTTGTCGATGGTGAGGGGACAGTTGAGAGGTCGAGCCAGACCGCCAACCTTTCCACCCCCTCTCCACAAGGCACCTGGTCAGTGATTCGGTGTCATGGGATATTGTTCATCACAAGCGTCATGAATCACCGATCGCTCCCTACGACGTGCATCAGCGAGTAGGTGTATAAGCCTGCCACTTTCAGTTTT
>NC_134791.1:60267493-60274993 GCF_046742065.1 Oratosquilla oratoria
TTTAAGTGTGACTTTAGCTATTGTTAATTATTCTAATGGAAATAATAATGAAAAATATATATAACTCTGATGCTAAAGAAAGAAAAAAAATTCTTTCTTCCTTTTCTTTCTCATTTTGCACTGCTCCATCTCACCACAATACCAGACCATATATTTGACTCTGATTCCCATTGAGATTCAGCTTGTTAATTTCATTCAAAGGTGGCTCAGGAAAAATCATAAAGTTCTTTTGTTTTCCTAGAGGAGGAGGAAAGTTTCTAGTAATTTTCTATTTCTTTATTTCGGCAGTTCCTGTGCGAGTTCCTCGATGATTTTAGTCCATTGGAACTGATCTTTATTCTCTTTGCCTTCTGGCTCGTTCCTTTCATTTCCTTTTTGCTTCTGTCCGTCCTCCCCTTCCTTCAAAATCGTTGAATCATTCATATGAATAACAAATTACATTCCGTTTGACTTGATCAACGCGTTCTCGTTGCATTTTCTATCCTTTACGTTTTCAAGTAAAACTTCACAATCCTGACATAACTTATACGTACAAAGCATGTTTTACTCAGATTACCTATTCTCTGAAATTATCTCTTCCAGCCTATATTTCTTTTATTATCACCTTAAAACTTTTCTAACTTCCAACACATTTCAAAAACGTTTTCATATCATGTATCTAACTAGTACATGATCATGATATTTTTCTTAAACTAACACTTCGTATCATGTCAGCATTTCCTTTCACATACTTCATCAATTATCAGTCATATTCTTCTCTAAATATTACATCAAGCCATATCTACAATTAATTATTATGTCAGTTATGTGTTTCACCGAGTGGAAATTTACTCACTTCTGTCAGCATTTCCTTTAATATGCTTTATCAATTACACAGGCCTGCGCTTTGATTTTTCGTTATCATGTATTTAACTGAATCTGAGTCATTCGATTATGCTGAATTAAAAAATTATAATAGTTTTGGTCAATCAGCTCAGATCATCGAATTACACTGAAGATTGTTAAAAAGATGTTTTCATTCATAATGCTGATTTTTTTATCATGACTTTGTAAGGAAGTTATAAGATAAGGTTAATAACGAATAAATATTATGATATTGTCCTTATAAACATTAGGAATATGCAGGAATATACGTCAATGTGAATGAAAAGATTTTTTCAATTATTTTCTCTTGCGTTTTTTACCAGGCAAGTCACGTTTCAGACACCAACAGTAATCCGCTAAGTGGTTTATGTCCCATCGTCCCTGATATGTTTCTTCATAGTGCGAATGTCCTGGTGGAACCTTTCACCTTGTTCTTCACTGTAGTCTCTACAGTTTTTAGGAAAATAATCTAGATGCGATCTTAGAAAATACAATTTTACTGACATATGTGCTCCCAGAGCCTTAAAACTCTACATCAATTCTTGAACAATGGACACGTATTCTGAACTTCTTTTGTTTCGAAAAAAAATTGCTTGCACCTGATTTAAAGGCTTACCATCCAATCTTCTCTGCTTCACTCATTACTCTATGAAACTGTTCATCCTTCATTAGGCTCCAAATCTGATAGCCATCTAACATACTAGCATTCAGTTTTGCATCACTGACTTGTAAAAATGTGTCCCTTATGAAAGCAAAATCTGGCCTTCCTTTATTGATGGCCTTAAAAAAATTCTTCATCAGCCAATTTCTATAAGAAGAGGTGGCAGCAAAGTTTAATGAGGTTTGACCAGTGGATTGACAACCACATTGTGTGAGCCAGCTTGGAGTGCTTCTCGAGAGGGCCATTCACTATGCTCGTAGTGTTTGTCATCTGCTCGGCTTTCCCATAGATAGAGAAAACATGGGTATTTGTTGTAACCTCCTTACATTACTAATATTAGAGACAACCTGAAAAAAAAATAGTGAAAATATATAAAATGACATTGTCTTTTTACCTTTAAATCTCCACAAATCTTCCAATTATGATGACTGTACCTCAGAGCACTAAGATTTTCATATTTTCATAACTCTGAGTTAATTGAACTGAATGTGCAACAGAAACAGATGCAATTATTTTGCCAATGTTTAAAAGAACAGCTTTTAAACTTTGACTCGACGAGTCAATGAAGTGTCTTCATTCAACTGGACTATAAATGAAACCCAAAGTCTTAACTAGTCCTCCAATATCACCGCAATATACGAATGAGCTGTTGTGAAGTGAGGACAATTTGCGAAGCTCTTCATCTCGTTTGCGATACCAGAAATATGTAATTCCTGATGCAAGTAAATTGCTTTCGTCAAGGCGTAGCTGGGCAGGCTCTTTTGACTACCCTAAATCCCTTGTTAAGTCATTCAGTTGTGTTTGACTTAGAGGCTTTGGTTGGTTCTCATCGGTGATTGGAGGTTGATACGATACAGACGTGTCCATATCTTCAAGCTGGGCTTCAGCGATATCTATGTCCTTGGATACACTTTGTACTGGAATTTTTGAATTATGAGGCACCAGTTTTCTGGCAGATGGGATATTAGGATACACAACATGGTGATTGTTCTTCTTATCTACACCTGTAAATGTCATAAAGGTAAAATGTCAAAGTAAGTTCCGCAGGTTTTTGTAAATGTAAAATATGTCAAAATATGTTTTTCTCAAACTACATTAATGAATGCATCGACTATGAGTTATCGTTAAACGATATTATTCTCAAATATGAGCTTACCTTATAGGTAAGTCATGCAGAAATAACAATCTGTCACAGGATTCATCCCTTCCCTCCACACCATGGGAACACCAAAATGTAGGGGTTTCATTTTGCCTTTATTCCAACGTCCTAAATTTTCAACACATGTTTTACAGCATGTATGAGGAGCAAAGTTTTAATCTTTGTCTCCAATTCGGCTTCCAAATAGGCGTGGTAGCATAATTTTACAAACTGAGAAATTTTCGAATATTGATCAGGTATTATTACTATGCCACAGATGTTGGGATAATTTCTTCATCTCCTGTTCATTTTCAAATCCTTGCAACAGAATTAATGAATTTATAAAACATACACATTCACACACACACACACACACACACACACACACACACACACACACACACACACACACACACACACACACACACACACACACACACACACACACACACACACACACACACACACACACACACACACACACACACACACACACACACACACACACACACACACACACACACACACACACACACACACACACACACACACACACACACACACACACACACACACACACACACACACACACACCTGCATGCGACTGTCATAAAATTATCGGATATATATATATATATATATATATAATATATATATATATATATATATATATATATATATATATATTTATATATATGATAATTTTTATGACAGTTGCATGCAGGATTCGAACTTACTGCTTTCGGCCACCCGTAAGATCACCTTCACAGAGCCTTAACTGGTGGCCGAAAGCAGTAGGTTCGAATCATGCATGCGACTGTCATATAAATTATCCGATTGATGTCGCTGTTACTAGCGAATCTCTCTCTCATATATATACATATATATATATATATATATATATATATATATATATATATATATATATATATATATATACATATATAAATATATATATACATATATAAAAACGTGTATGTACATGTGCGTGTGTATGGAATTACAAAGCAGCACGCCCCTGCCCCCGCCCATTCTTACACTGTCTGAACGAGCACTGATCATCTGCTTAAATAACTAAAAATATGACAATGCAGCCATGCAAAGCGTTGCCTCAGGTTCTTGAATGTATATCTAAACCTTTCTATTGCAACTAATTAATTTTATTTATTCAATCACGTAACTACGTAATAAATTTGTGTAGCTTATTCAGAAAATTACTTTAATATTTGTGTAAAATTAACCTGTAAAAATTACATAAAGTTTATGTAGAAATAGATATCAGGAAAACTAGAGCAGATCAAAGGAAATGGATTTCAGATTTGAATTTAGCACGTTGAATTTATTTGCCTACAAACATACATATATCAAAGCTTTCTCCCCCTTACATGGAAGGTAGCCAAAAAAAAAAAAAAAAAAATCATAGAAACCACTCCCACCCATTCCATCCCCTACATACTTCACTCCCCTCTATCTTCTTCCCTCCCTCTTATCTTAGGATCTCCTAGATAAAAAGTCATCCCTGCATCTTGTCCACCCCTCTGGGTCAGAGGTAATGTCGTAAGACAGCACATTCACAGCAAGGCCGCTTCATTAAATTGATTACCCCCCCCCCTCTCCGTCCTCTAATGCAGACAAGGAGAAGACGGGGAGAAATCCCTTCGGGCTCCATAAATTCATTTCTCTTACATACTTCCTCAACCCCCATCCTCCACCCACTCCCCCTCATGCATCACAGCATCATCCTTACACACCCATTCTCCATTCACCCCTATCTTCTTTCTTTTCCCGTCCTTCCTTAACAGACATTCCCTTCTTTCTCAATACCTTTTTTACCCCATCCATCTATCTCACCCTAAGTCGCCCCCTCATATTCACTCCTTCCACCTCTGCCTTCTACCTTTTACTAATCTTAATTACTTCTTTCTTTGCGTGTGTCCAATCCACCCCAATGTTCTTTCATCAACCCTATCTCCAAACTCCCTTTCCACCCCGTTCGCTTCCTCACCTCGTCATTTCTCACTCTATTCAGCCTAGTAATTCCTATCATACTTAGGCATTTCATCTCAAACACATTCAAACTCATCTCTTCCTCTCCTATGTTCCATGCTTCTCCCCCGTACATAAAAAATAACGCAGACCAGTTATGTCAGTTATAGTTCTCTTGAAATATTACATATAGTCTGTATCTATAGTAAGTATTATCTCAGTTAAATGTTACACCTAGTGGTAATTTATAACTTCTGTAAATATTAGCAAAGAAAACATGACATGTGCACCATGAGAATGAAAATTAGCAAATGTTACTCATATGCAGTATTCAGAAATGGTACTAAACAGAAACGTGAGAAATGTATCCCAATAAGCCTGACCTCGATCATAGGAAAAATGACAGTTGACAGAAATGACGGATGGCATGAAACGTTACTTAGAAAGCAACTGTCTAATAAATGACAGCCAATGCCACCTCAGACGAAAACGTCCATGCACCAATAACCTCCCCGTGTTTTACAATATAGTTATTTCAAAGTCCGACATAAAAGAAAAATGTAAATCTGATATGTACGGATTTTGGAAAGGATTTAATACTATCCCACACTAAAGACTATTAATCGAACTAACTTCGCGGAGAATAAGTACCTTGCCACAGTTCCGTTTTGCTCAGTGCAATTATCGCACCACAATGATTTTTCATGGGTCATTGATTTTCGCCAAACTATTGTATAAAACACTAATTCTTTGTTTTTGAATGGGGCTATTCTGTTTCGAGTTGCAGAGCATGAGACCGTTAACTTTAACCGAACCTACCAAAGCCAGATATGGCAGGTATGATGCGCGTCACCCGCCATTGGCTAATAATCACACCAAGGAAAATGTACCTTAAGGTCGATTTGAAACTGACTGAACAATCTTATTCAGCGAATTATTCAAAATGGTAAAACTTCTTGTTGAAAATATGTTACGAGTGGAGTTCTTCAGCGTTCCGTTCACTACTTCTATTCCTAGTATATATCAAGTGCATTTACTATGAACTTCATTTTCCTGTCTCTGAAATCTGCTGACAATACCAAGCTGTGCGAGGAACAGTTTGGTATTTTAGGAGATTTAGACAAGCTAGAGTAATGGCCTTAAAAGAGCCATATGAAATTTAATCCAAGTAAGTGTAAAGTTATGCATATAGATAAAACTAATACTAGGTATGTCAACAAATTATTTAGAAAAATGCTAACCAAAGTGGAAAATGAAAAAAATCTTGAGGAATTATCGGTAATGACCTTAAATTATTTCAGCATTTCTATCACGAGAAAGAGAATAAAATACTGGGAGGGGAGGTGGGATGGTAAAATGTTACGAATGGAGTTCCTCAGGGTTTCGTTCTTGGGCGACTTCTATTCATAGTATATATAAATAATAGAGACCACCGACTGACATATACTGTATCCAAACTTGTTGGTGATACAAAAATGTATGGAATGGCAAATGATCATTTGAACCAATTAGATATTCAAGAATATTTAGAAAAATTACAGCGATGGTCTGAAAAGTGGCTAATGAAATTTAATCCAAGTAAGTGTAGGCTTATGCATCATAGCAGTATATTTTCTCTTCAAAGAAAGGAAATAAGATTCTTGGGTTGATTGCGTGATCTTTTTACTATAAAAGTCCCTCTTTCCATTCATTTATCACATGGATGGCGAAGTTCTTTTTATCCAAAGGTCCAAAAACATCCTTACCTTTCCCTGAAGCTTTCTCACATATCTGGCTTACCACAAAAATCTGATCCACGCAACCTTTACCTGTCCTAAACCAAACTGTTCCTCACCAATAACTTCCTCTGTTCCTCTCTTTATTCTCTCAATCAAAATCCTCCCATAAGTCTTCCCTACTACACTCAACAAACTGATTCTTCTGAAACTACTACAGTCACACTTGTCCTTTTTGCCCTTATAAAGTGAAACTATACAGGCACTCCTCCAGTCCTCAGGCACTCTAGCCTGTGTTACATAACCATTAAACAACTTCACCAATCAGTATACCATCACTGTACCTCCTATTTTTAGACACTCGGCATGATACCCATCCAGCCTAGGTGCCTTACCTGCTCTCATAATTTTAATAACTCCTTTTACCTCATCTTCCCTTATTTCTCCCCCATTTTCCTCATACTTCACTGTCACTTTCTCAGCGCTTCCCATTACAACTACCTTTCCCTCCCTATCCTCTTTCACATTTAGCAACTCCCCAAAATACTCTACCCATCTTCCTCCTACTGCCGTTTCTTCCATGACCATCTCTCCGTCTGTACCTTTTACTTTTTTCTTATCTACTTAATTCGCCTACTTTTACTTTCTTAATTTCATTCCAAAACACCTTTTTATAATTTTTTCTGCCATACTCTTACCCCATTTCACATCTGCTCTCCTCTTTGCCTCCTTTATCTTATGCTTTACTTCTCTTCTCTTTTCTTTGTATCTCTCATATGATTCTCTTGTCCTATTTTGCAACCATTCTGTGAACGCTTGCTTCTTTTCTTCCACAACATTCTTTACATTCTTTGCTTCATCATCTCACCTTTCACTGCCCTTCCTTTTATTTCCTCCCATCCTACTTGTTCCACAATCTAACTTTGCACACCTTGTGACTCCTTCCTTGAACCATCCCCATTCCTCTTCAACTCCTAGTTCTACTCTATCCTTCACTCCCTCCCACTCCTCTCTCAGCTTCTTCTTGTACTACTTTTCTTTCTCACTTAAGCAGATTACTTTAAGAACCTCCCTACCTTCTGTCCTCCTCTTTTCCCATCTGTACATAACTTACCTAGAATATATATATATATAAA
>NC_134791.1:60287493-60289993 GCF_046742065.1 Oratosquilla oratoria
ACGATCAAGCAGTTCCTGACAAACCTGGAGGCGATGGGTATTTTGTTCGTCCGTCATCAGGCGTGGCACAAATTTCACAGCAACGCGGTGCATCTTCAAGCATTTTGTCAAAATATTGTAACAAGGTCCAACTAATATCACACACTCTGCAGCAAGCTCCCTGGCAGTCAGATGTCGATTTCCCCGCACCAGGGTGTTGATTTTATCGACGTGTGGGTCTTCGCTTGACGTGGAAGGACGTCCAGGACGGCCATCATATTCAATGGACAGTCGACCATCCTTAAAACAATCATGCCAGTTGAAAAATACCATACGCATAATAGGAACATCACCGTAAACCGTGTTAAGTATAGCAAAAGTTCCAGTCGCAGATTGTCCAAGTTTAACACAAAATTTCACAGCTCCTTCACGTCATTCATTCTGAAATTCGCCAAACGAAAAAATCGCACTTAACTGAAAACCGCGTAACTAGCACGCAAATAAAGATGTCTGCAATCGGGAAATGGCGTCGTAATCAGCTGATCAGTGCAAACCTAGCGACACCAAGCGGAACCAACTTCAGCCACGCAATTTTCACACAGTGTGCGTATTTTTCAACACACCTCGTACGTACATACATATATGTATATATATATATATATATTTTCTATTAAATAATACAGCATACTCAGCACTGGAAATCTTCTTCCTTAAACTTTCTATCCTTCTCGCTATTTTCCTTTCTGTAGGAGGAAGGGAGAACACAATATCACCAAATGGAACCATATTGATTTTGGAAATAAAAACAAATTCATTACTTACAACGTTTCGCCTATGCTTTAGGCATCTTCTGGTAATTTTAATTTTTAAATCTACAAATCATGATCATATATACAATGTATACAAAATGAACTAGGATAGGTACTTTTTGTTTAAATTCTTCTTGGCGCCCCGTGGGATGCCCCGAACAGCTCCAGGGTTCCACACATATTTAATTGTATATTAATTGCTGGTAGGGGATTCTTTATTAATACAGCTTCCAAACATTTTAATTTTCTCTTATTGGTGTTCTTTGCTAAAATCGATGTACTACTATTCAAAACTTCCCGCGAAATATTCATCTTATGAATTTTAGAAACGTGCGATTTTATTGCACCATTCTGCATATGAAAAGTAAGCCTTTGAGACAAAGTTTGAGTTGTGTGTCCAATGTACTCGTCATTGCAAAGCGCACCGTCTTTGTTGAAAGGGCATGAGTATTTGTACACAACGTAACTTTGTTTTGAAATATCTTTTTCTCCTGATAAGTTGTTTTTCATGATAAGTGATGCAGTTCTGGGGTTACGATAGTATATAACCAATTGTAAGGAGTCCTCTTGCTTCTTGGGTTTACAATTTTTATGAATGATATTTTTAATGACTTTTTCATCTGTTTTATATGCGGATGTCATCGTACTCTGGTAGTAAATATTTATAGTACTCTTCGAATTTTCTGTATTACCAAGTACAGAATTAAATTTCTCCATTTTATTTCTAATTTCTTTGTCGATATCACACATCGAGAACCCATTGTTTGTCAATATTTGTTTGATTCTGTTCAATTCTTGGTGGAGGAGGTACCAGTTCGAACATATTTTAAAAGCTCTCGTAATGTACGCGCGTATAACGCTGATTTTATATTTTGATGGGCATTCACTTAAACCATTTAAGCATCTACCGGAGTTAGTTGGTTTCCCTGTAAACACTTGTAGTAAATGCACCCTCTGCTCCGTCTACCCAAACATCTAGGAAGGGGATCTTATTACCGATACTTTCCTCCACGGTAAAATGCAGGCAAGATTTTGCTTCCATCATTTCCTTAAGTGTATCGAGCTGTTCTTTACCTTCTATGTCTACGAAAATGTCATCTATATACCTAACATACAAAAAAGGTTTAGGATTCACAGCATCAAGGATGGAGTTCTCAATATGGCACATGTATGCCTGTGCAAATAAAACCCCTAGGGGGCTGCCCATAGCTACACCGTCAATTTGGAAATACATACGGCCTGAAGGGCATCTGAAGGGTGCTTCCTTAGTGCAAACCCGGAGCATTTTCTCAAGGGTATCACGTGGTAATTTTGGTGGAGGTAAGCTATTGTGGTTAAAAACATTCTGCAGGATTATCTGAATAGTTTCTTCTACGGGAAGATTCGAAAAAAGACTTTCAACGTCCAGAGAAGCTAACATTCCTTGAGGGGCTGTATTCCTAAGAATATCCACAAATTCATCCGTGGAACGTAGTGAGTGGAGAGTAGGAATATACGGGGTTATTAAATCATTAAGCTGCTTAGCTAATTGGTATGTAGGTGTAGGTATCTGCGAAATAATTGGTCTTAATTTGCATCCAGGTTTGTGGGTTTTGACGTTACCATAAAAGTAACCTGGCTCATAATGTCCTTGTAAATTATGAAATTTGACACCGTCGATAACGGCATTTGCGTTATTAATTAGATCAGTTACTTTTTTTCCTAATTCTATC
>NC_134791.1:60297493-60302493 GCF_046742065.1 Oratosquilla oratoria
GTCGTTTCTTTATATATATATATATATATATATATATATATATACATATTTATATATATATTTATATATATATATAATATATATATATATATATATATATATATATATATATTTGGATATGATGGATTTCTTGGCAATAATTTCTAATAGAACAACAATCTTATTTTTTGCTTCTTTTAAGATTCTTGGATGACAACCGTCAGGCCCTGGTGTTTTATTAACTCTGATTTTTTCTATACACCTTATAATTTTTCTTTCGTTATATATACCGTAGCAAGTTCACACCTGACTTTTCACAGGTTTCAGATTGGAAATTACTTTGAGGTGTTTCGTTTACAATTACAGAGCTAAAATAGTTGTTTAAAATATCACACATTCCTTCATTTGAATATTCAAGTTGACCGTCAGCACATAATAGTGAGCCAATGTGATTCCTAATAACCTTCTTATCTCTAATGTAACTATAGAGTTCTTTGGGAGTATCTTTGGATTTATCAGCGATATTCATTTTGTATTATCTTTTTTTTTTTTACTGTATTTTTTAATCTCTCTGCATTATTACATGAATTTGATAATCATTAGGTGCACCCGAGCAGTTGTATTTTTTATAAGCTTGTCTCTCTTTAGCAATATTTTTTTCTGTTTCTTTATTAAGCCATTTTGGACGAGTCTAATTTGAGGAGCGTCTGTCCCTAAACGGGATGTAAGTATTAATCATCTTAGTTGTCCTATCACGGACATCAGATCTCATGTATACCCTTACCCCCCCCCCTACGTCACCGCGCTCCACACCGGCCACCCATCGTTCATTGACATTCTGTCCGGCATCCCTTCATAAAATGATATTTTGTTCTCCACTGATATTATATCCTACCGTGATATTTCGTCCTTCACTATCAATACTCGTTTATACCATCGTGATATTTTGTCCTCTGCTATCATTATATTCCATCGCGATATTTTGTCCGCCACTATTATTACCTCCCATCGTGATAATTTGTCCTTTGATATTACATCTAATGTAATACATCGTCCTCTATCGACATTATATCCTAAGATGATATTTTGTCCTACACTGACATATTGGTCTACATTATTGCTATACCCTACTCTGTTTTCCCCAATACACTTTATTTCCCCTTCCCTTTGAACTTCTACACCCAAAAAAGGAACTAGTTCATTACAAACTCCCACAATGAGGTTCGTATCTTTGCCTCTGTGAGTAAGGTGGATCCCATCAGAAGCATAAAGGTCATGACGCCTGGAAAAGAGATACCAAGGATCAAGAAAGTGGTATCCCAGTTGCATGCACAATCGTGATATCCTCTCATTGATCCCTATGGATCTACTATTCCAGCACGAGCAAGCGTAGATCCTCGAAAGGATCCCACAGACTACATGACGGTTGCCATGCTCCTTCATCTCCTGAAGAAAGACCTTGTAATTCCGAACAAGTTCCTCTAATGGTTAGTGACGGTTACACTCCTTCATACTCTCTGTCCCAGAGTATAAGCCTGACATCAATTCAATAATATCCCCAGGAATCCCGGTGACCCACAGAAGACACCAGAATACCTCACAATGCACCGAGTCAAAAGCCTTCTTGATATCAACATAAGGTAGAAATTTAAAAAAACACTTGTTGAAACTAACGTCGGGGCTCCACAAGTGCACTTAGCGCTAGGATCCGATCTTTTGTTGACTTACCTGGCGAGAACCCAGACTGATTAGTACTCTGAAACTTTTGTAGATGTGAATGTACCTGCGTCAACAACAGATGGGCAAGCACTTAACCTGGCACACTAAAAGTCCAGTCAATCTAGCACAATTTATTGCCCTGAAAATAATTGGAACAGATATGAAACCTGCTGTATGATGTTCCTAATACTTTATTGCATCACATATCAAACGTAGAGAAAAAGGGAAGTGGCGGAACATGGTTAGATATTAACATATTAAACATAAAAATGTTATACTGGTAATGCAGAATGTTGTACTTCAAACGCGTATAGTACCATGATTATTCATTATAATGGGTTTGGGCTGGTCTAGTTTTGTAGCTAAAGAATGATTCTTCAAGGTGCTTTGTTCAGAGAAAAGTTAAACTCATAATAAAACACAAAAAGACGCGTGGAACTTAGCTGAAAGGTACAAATTTAACATTAAAAAGATAATAATAAATAAATAATAAATAAATAAATACATAAATAAATAAATAAATAGATAAATAGATGAATAAATGAATAAATTAATAGATAAATAAATGAATAAATAATAAATGAATAAGTAAAAATAAATAAATAAATAAATAAATAAATATATAAATATATAAATAAATAGATAAATGAAATAAATAAATATATTAAGTGAAATAAATTAAATAAATAAGATAAATAAAATAAAACTAATAAGGATAGAATAAATTGGATTATATCATCCTGTAACTGAATAATTTAGCTTCTGAGTGATGTATTCTAGCCTGAATTTTAATCAATAGTAAAGCATTAAAACAAAGTAATACACACTCCTTAAGAAAAATCTCCAAGATAAATAAAATTATTAAGATAGAATAATTTTGATTATACCATCGTGTAGTTAAATAAACTAGATTTTAAGTGATGTATCATAGTTTGAATTCAAATACCCTAGATGAAACGCTTTAAATTGTTCAATGCCGTCATGGGAACGTGAAAGGGTTAAACATATTAAACACCTCCATGTATAAATGTCTTTTATTCACTGTCCACAAAAGTATCTTCGGACGCCATTCTATTTGCTCATCCAATCCCTCTGCTTTCTCCACATGCAGCTGAACATTTCAGGAGAGCTTTACACTTACAGCGCATAATATGCAGCAGTGACTTATGGCAGTTGCCAAGTCTGTAGTTTTGGGTTCTAATCAGCCCTGTTTACGAACCCATCCCCACTCCTTTGCATTCAAAGTGTTACCCATTCACTCATGGCACTGAAAATATGTACAGGCACTGCGGTAACATAAAACTGCCATTGTGGGAGGAAGGGTGTGTACTTGAACAGAAGAGTTGTCTCTCGTTGCCATCTCAAAACAGTCTGTAACGTTAAGTCCAATCCCTCATTTATGTCACCACTATACAAACGACTCGTTAATTTCTCGCCAGGAACTGTTATTTCTTACATGCCACTGTCACTTCTTACTTTCCGAAGAGCAAAGTCTTTCCCAATACCAAACATACGGGAGATTGTATCACATTCATTAATAGCATGTATTACTAGCAATAATTTACGTGTATCTTGGCTCAATTTCCTTTTGACCAATTTGATGCTCCATATTGTCTTCATTTTCTTTGATACATACCGAAAAAGGTTTATCAGTATCATCAACTTCTTCTAATTGTACATCTGAGGCACTGTCAGCCTTTGTAGTCTCTGGGCCAGCACACGATGCATTTCTGGAAGAGGAAAGCTAGATGTCTGAGATATTATTACATTTAATGCTGCGTCCACAGGACAGTGCCCCCTGAATACTCTTGCTAATGCTTTGCCACTAAGCATGTGAGTAATAACATTTGGTGCATATACTGATTCAAGCAGCTCAACTACGCCTGTCTCAGACATGATTTTCCCAATGCACCCAAAAAACTCTTTTCATTGTGGAAGCCTCCCCAAAGACGGAGCATGATAGAGCGCAGATCACTCTTTATACTTTCTCTAACTAGGATCATCTGAACCTTCCACCAGAGAAGCTGATCAAAAGTGAGAAATAGATGCATATTCTGGCGCTTAGCTTCAAAAGACACAAAGCAGAAAGTTGAGTACATGTACCTGAGTTTGATCGGATCAAAATAAATTACTGGGAGGAAAATAATGAATCACTGCCCTGGCTGGATACCATGCGACACTGTTTGCATTATTCCTGACCACCCAAGTCTTGGTAAACAAAGAGGCCAAGAAACTTTCCAAAACGGGCTAAAAATTTATGTAGAGTCTTCATAGATAGGCAAATGCAGTTTGTCATATGTCAAGGGTGAGGCCTCACTGCTTGTTGATTTATGGAAGTGTATTTTGAGTCTGTCGACAACTGACACATCCTCTGCTATTACTGATATCCGTGATCTGTTTTGATGTAGGGTTTTCATATGGGCAAATACAGTTTGTCATATGTCAAGGGTGGGGGCTCACTGTTTGTTGATTTATAGAGGTGTATTTTGATTCTGCTGATAGCTGCTACATCCTCTGTTGTTACTGATACCCGGGTGATGTAGGGTCTTTATAAATAGGCAAACGCAGTTTGTCATATGTCAAGGGTGGGGCCTAATTGTTTGTTGATTTATAGAAGTATATTTTGATTCTGCCGACAGCTGCTACATCCTCTGCTATTACTGATATCCGGAGAATCTGTGTTCGTAATTTGGTCATCGGTATTACTGCGGTAATAATACCCATTCCACGAAAACCATTGCGATTATCTAGTGTATCAATGTTGTGATCTATATTGTCAGCAACATAATGGACGAAATGTTTTGATGTGACATTAGGTATGTCAATACCTTGGAACTTTGCAGAAGATTGCTCAAACAGTTTCACTTCAGGATATGATGAAAAGAATCACAGACTATTGAAGCAATCAATCTGAACTGGTGATGCATTTGCAGTCATAATCCAGTCAATCTAGAATAATTCATGGCCCATGATGGAACGTATTGAAACAGAAATGAAACGTGTCGTATGATGTTTCTTTTACTTTATTACACCTCATATCAAAAGTAGAGAAAAAGGGAAATGGTGGAACATGGATAAAAATTAACATATTAAATGTAATATGAGAAATTTGCTTGTGAACAGTGACATCAACCAGATAATTTTTATGGCCATCGCGCATAGGACTCGAACCTACCGCTATGACGCCAAGAGGCTCCTGAGACAGTGTCTAATCCGCTCAGCCACTGATGGTTAAAACTCTCTGAACTCGGAAGGCTACTGCTATACTTCAAACGCATATAACACCGTTATTATTCATTGTA
>NC_134791.1:60307493-60319993 GCF_046742065.1 Oratosquilla oratoria
GTAAGAATAACTCTTACAGATATTGATTAGAACGTCTTTGCTTCACTCAAGATGATATTATTTCGGTAATTTTCCTACTAACACCAAGTGGTACTTACCCTTCTAAGAAAAGTTAAATTTTCTTATGTGAACAATAATTTGCATTATATCCTAAATCAGTTATTAGTCCTCCTAATTCTATATAAAGATTATAATCTCAGGTCTGATGATTATCAAACCTGATGCTGCGGTTACGTCTATTAGTGTATTGTCACTATCGCCAGAAGAAACTGTCCTGCCGATCATTGGGTGATGCATTGGACATCATTAAACCATGAACGCTACCGTCATGTCACATGGTGACAAAATCTTCAATTGACCAAAAAAAAAAAAAAAAATGCTGATCTATCATATCTCGTACAATTTGTTTAAGCAGTATTTAACGTTGCATTTCATATATCTCGTGTTATTTTAATATGTCTATTTCATAGATAATAAGACACCTCTATTGATTCTTTATTACTGAAGATTTTGAACTACAACGAAGTCTTAATTCTAAGTCGCTTCTACTACAAAAACGTAACTTACAGTTGTTGTCATTACAGTTGTTTGTCATTGCACTACAATCATTATCATCACTTCATTTGTGATATCAATATCCTAAGTATATTATCTAGCAAGTACCTTTGAAATCGACACTATAATCGTTAGTCGAACTGCGGTCAGTAAACTATATAAAATAAAGGAAAGTGTAGTTTAAAGAATATTCAAACAATACCTACTGTGAATGTCATTTGCTTGATGTCTGGAATTGGGCCATATTGTATTGGTCTATCATACATGTGAATACCAATTACATGATTCAAGCTAACTGCAACTCACGGCGTATATCTTGATTTAAGTATGTACTTCACGACGTATGGAATATGATATTAGAAGTGTTACCAATTTGGAATTGAGTTATTGCATTGGTTTATTAATTATGTATGATATAATTGTGTTGTGAAATTTTGTGATAAGATGATGGTATTGTTCTGAAGAGATGTAAACGACAGATTCACGCTCCCGTTGTATTGTTCCGTGATAGAAAGTAGTGCTAGTGTGTGTTATAGAAAGTATTACTATATGGTGACGGTATATTGTATTTGAGCCAATAGAATATTGTGTACTGTTAAACTATGAACCGAAGAAGACATGTATGGGTTACTATAGAGTGCTGAAATTGTTACCCTCTGAATACACAGAATGGTGACGTAGACAACGTCGGTAGAGATCACCAGTGAGCGTTTCTTTGTTAACTGTCTTTCATGTGGATAAGACGTGTGTTGAGCAGTTTGCCAAGGGAACATTTTTGGTGAGCATTAAGGGAGAATATTTCTGTAATATGTTTGAATATGCAGTAGTAAGCCAAATGTTGAAGTCACATTATTAATAATGAATTTTGGTTTGTCAGACCATGTATGAATGGAAATAGTAAGGAGCGAATTTTTGGTGAAGATACGACGGCGAAATAATCATGGTATGTTTCATTGTGTCAGTGCTAAGTCAGTTGTGTAGAGTAAAGAATCATGGTGTAAACGATTTGTTAATTGATGCAATGGAACGATTATCAATGTAACCTATTGATTCGTGAATGTAAAGTACAGATACTAGGAGAACCAACACCAGGCCCGAGGGCTCCTTATTAAACGGATATGAGTACCATGTAGACTCCTTATTCCTCCTGTACCTCAAATCAAGTATGACGGGTAACAGGCTGTGACACCTACAATTATGTCTTAGATATTCAGTAACAATTTGCATATGGCCATCATACATTTTAATGTAAAAACAACTACATGTGACTAGCTGAATCTCTGCAGCATTTTAACACCCAGACATAATCAGATGGTGAAAAGTTAAGGCGATATCAAACCAGGTTAATCTTCCTCCGACTATTGAAGCCGTAGCTTTCGGTAAAGAATCTGATATGCTGAAGAAAAAAAAATCGTCCAACATATCAAATGACATTCTATGTAAATTGTTGAGAAAAAGTTTTGGAGTTGGAAGGAAAAATAGCCCATTGTAATAACACATTTACTCATAATTACCTCTAACAAGTGATAACATCATTACGAAACAATAAAACAGAGTTAAACTTTCACGAATTACCGTAATTTAGGAATGATCCCCATGATTAGAACATATTAGCAGCCTTCCACATAAGCCGCGTTAGCATATGCATCATCCTATTCAATTATATCTCTTTTAGACTGAATAGACAAGACTGGAACATCCAGATTTAAGTGGTTGAAGAGCTCGGCAGCACTTAACAAATAAAGATTTGTGTAACAAAACAAATGTGTTTTTTTACATGTGATGGTGGTTTAGTGGGTGAGGTAAAGTCTCTGCTGGACTTTATTGGCTTTATTCAGGTACGAAGATTATGTACAACTAGGTCCTTGACCTAGGCACTCCTCGTGCCGGGCCTTGACCTCGGCAATGCCTCCTTCCAGGTACGTGACCTGGGCAGTCCTACTGCCTGGTCAGTGACCTCGGTAGTCCTATCTCTCGGCGCAGTCGTCCTGTAATAAAGGGACGAGGGGTAGCTTTTTGGGTTGCCGTATGTGAGATGTGTTAATTATCAAATATAGTTATAAGTGTTAGTTCCGTTATATAGAGGTTAGTTTATTGTTGGTGGATGTGGTTAGATATGGTGTATATATGTTAACTTACGGTAATGTGATGGGGGTAGGTACGAGAAAGGGTTCAATCGGTCTGTCTGGTATCGTTAGGCATCTCGTGTGGCGACACTGTAGGGGTGTCCTGTTATGATCTTCCTTTGGTGTTTTGAGATTGGGAAAGTGGTGAGGTTTGCAAAGATTGGAGGTCTTGCCAGAGACGAGTACCATGTTGTATGTCTGTGGATCACGTACGTGGTTGGTGACTGTTAGTGACGGTTACATTTGGATAGCGGGGAATCTCCTTTAGCTAAAAAAAAAAAAATCTAAAAGTAACCGTTCATATATCATTCAATGGACGTTTTATTGTGCTACATCGTACATTATCTGGTTGCAGCAATTTAGTTTAGTAAATAATAAAGAAAAACTAACAAAAACCGTATGGTTGTATGTGTGAGCGCGCGTGTGTATGTGTATATATTTATGCATGCATGAATGTGTGTGTGGGGTGTATGGGTGTGATTTACCATGGTCTTGGATTACGTGTTGAACTCGTGATCGACAGATATGTCCATCCCAGAAGAGAGCTCAGAGCTCATATATCAACGATCTATGCGTAATACTGTGACCTTACACACACACACCCAACTTCTCGCCTACGAGAGTTCGAGTAACGCCTCGCAGCAAAGCGATTCTGAAATTATTTCAGCCCTTAGCGGGATTCGAACCCGTACCGCCGTAGTGGTGGCCATGGACGCTATCATTGCGCCATGCGAGTCGTGTGTTTGTGTTTGTTTGTTTGTTTGTTTGTTAGTTTGTTTGTTTGTTTGTTTGTTTGTTTGTATGTTTGTTTGTTTGTTTGTTTGTTTGTTTGTTTGTTTGTTTGTTTGTTTGTTTGTTTGTTTGTTTGTTTGTTTGTTTGTTTGTTTGTTTGTGTGTGTGTGTGTGTGTGTGTGTGTGTGTGTGTGTGTGTGTGTGTGTGTGTGTGTGTGTGTGTGTGTGTGTGTGTGTGTGTGTGTGTGTGTGTGTGTGTGTGTGTGTGTGTGTGTGTGAGAGTAAATGTGTGTCTGTAGATGTGTGTATTCATGACACCTTACTAAATTAGTGCATCGTATCAGCATTGCCTCTATCTGTTTAGTGCGTGTTCGAATACAGATTCAACTAGCTGTAGTTCAAACCAATTCATAAAATAAGTCACTATTGAAATTATATATCTTTTATCCTTATGTTACTCCTGCAAGTCAGACACCTTCGTCTCTAATCTACTTTATCACACAGCTGTATGTCTCTTATGCTTCATACTATTTATGTCCTATATCTGATTCATGTTGCTAGCTACCCGCTCTCCCTCCTCGTCCAGTGTCCTCAACGATCACACTTGTCCCTTTCACGGGAGCCATTGACATTTTTGGATGGCTCTCTCGGCATCCGCTTCCCATATTTATTCAGCATATTCAGACCTTGGACACTTCACATTTCTTTAGTTTAATTTGATATTTTTGTAGCCCATTCATTCACCATGCCACCTCACACTTGTATAGAATCCTATGACGTCAGCATCAAAAATCTGTAAAATAAGTCACCGAAAGAGGAATGGGGTAAATTTTTTTTTTTTTCTTAGTCAACATCTGCCCATCATATGGTCCAAATAATTGGATGTTGAGAAGCCTATCAATTTGAAACCATGCCACTACCTGTTCATTGGTTCCTGTTTATTTGGTCCCTTTATTTTTTTTACCTGCATTCATATAGAATATTTCCGGGTTTTTTTTTCCTCTTTTCTCATCTTCATCGGATTTGCCTATTCATACGTATTCGTTCTTTTCTATTACTTTCCTTTTAATTTATTTTTCACAAGAAAACTACTTTCGGTAGCGTAGGTGAACTGGTCTCATTATGGGATTATTGTGCTATGAATTGCTTTCAACAGTCAGTGGGCTAAAGGTGAGTTGGTTTCGTTAACGGGTGGTCGCAAGGAGAACTGATA
The DNA here is from genome assembly GCF_046742065.1 of Oratosquilla oratoria. Classification (NCBI taxonomy): domain Eukaryota; kingdom Metazoa; phylum Arthropoda; class Malacostraca; order Stomatopoda; family Squillidae; genus Oratosquilla; species Oratosquilla oratoria. Next base: position 60,312,120 of record NC_134791.1, read on the forward strand.
TTATTACTGAGCAGAGTGGAAAGTGAATGGATGTCATAACCGAGAGGGTGAGAGGATCTCATTGTCGAGTATGTAGATGTTGGTTTGGACTCATTACCGAGTGAGTGGAAGGTGAGTTGGTCTCATTACCTAGTGGCAGCAGGGAGAGTGAATGTCTTTATTGAGTGAGATGCAGGTTGTTGGTCGAGTGAGTTTTAGGGTCAGTTTGCCTCATTACCGTCTTGGGCACAGGGTGAGTTGGTCACATTACTGAGAGGGTGCAGAGTTTTGTCTTATTACCGACTTTGTACTGGGTAAGTTTTTCTCATTACTTAGTAGGATGCAGGATGAGTTGGTGTTATTACCAACTGAGTTACAGGATGCTAAATTACCGAGTTGGAATAGGATGACTTCGCCCCATCACAATGTAGGTGATGTTGAGATATTCTCACTGCTTAGATGATGTATGGTAAGTTGGCCTCATTACCAAGTGAGATTCATGGCAAGTTATTACCGAGAGGGCTCAAAGTACGGTGACCTCTTTGCCGCATGGGTACAAGGTGAGATTTAATCACGACCGATGAATGTACAAGGTATTTGTTTTTAATCTATTGGATGCAGGGTGAATTTGGTCTCGATGCTGAGTGGATGGAATTTGTGTTATTTACCGAATGAGCTGATCTCATTACCGAGTTACAGCATGGGGCGTTGGCCTTATTATTGAATAGATGAAATATGAGTTAGATTCATTACCGATTCATTTTAGGGTGAGTTGGATTCATTGCAAATTGGGTGCAGAGTAATTTCACGTCTTTATCGAGTGAGTGCAGGTTGAGTCTGTGTCATTACTGAGTGGAAATATAGTAGGCTGGACTAATTACTAAGTTGGGAACAGGGTGAAGTGATCTCATTACCGAGTGGAAGCAGGGTGAGAAGGTCTCATTACCGAGAGGTAGCAGCTCCGTCGTTATCCTTGTCCTCATCAGTGCGCGTGTTTGCTTGTGCGTGATCCACGTGTCTTTGCCTATTTAATTGGCGCAATAACATGTGAGTACACGTGCGTTGGTGTTTCACTTGTTTTACATGTACGTGTAGTTCTATTCAAGAAGTCATTTGTATTTGCGTTTATTATTCATCAGGATAAATCATACAAACTCGACTTTCTGGTTTAGAACCTTATTGTGTATCTATTCAACGTTCACTATTTCGTGTGCAGAAAACATTTGGAATTGGTATGTTATATCGTTCATCCACATCTCCCCTATAAATCCTCGAAGCAATTGCTGAGACGTAGGGTTCTTCAGTGACATTCTTTGGACGCTAGTCACGAAAGCCAGACAAAGTAGGGAATGGAAGAAAAACGAAGGTAGAATGCTTTATGTGAAGAAAATATTAATGATTGCGTGATGCGAAATACTCTGTCGACTTAAGTGTACTCAAAGAGCTACAAGAGTCTATCTATTGTAAGGGAGTATAATATTTGAAAAGTCGATAACACCACACATTGCCAGAAATGGTAAGATTGTACATAGTGTATTACGCACTCAGCACATTCGCTTGCTTATTTGGAGAAAGACGTCAGGGTTACATTACAAATAGACAGAGAGGCACGTTCTCTCTCTCTCTCTCTCTCTCTCTCTCTCTCTCTCTCTCTCTCTCTCTCTCTCTCTCTCTCTCTCTCTCTCTCTCTCTCTCTCTCTCACACACACACACACACACACACACACACACACACACACACACACACACACACACACACACACACACACACACACACACACACACACACACACACACACACACACACACACACACACACACAATCACACACACACAATCACACACACACACACACACACACACACACACACACACACACACACACACACACACACACACACACACACACACACACCATAAGAAAGAAGAGGACAAGGAAGAAGAAAAGAAAAGCCAAGATCAGTCCGGCTTATATGAGACTAAGAAGTACGATATCCGTTTCCTTGGAAGCAGAGCCCAAGACAACAAGAGTGAGACAGGAGGAGAGGGAAGAGGAGGATAAGGAGCAAACGACGAGGAATATGGAGAGAAACTGTTAACTTTTTAAGCGGAAGAGAGGGAGGGGAATTAAAAAAAATCAGGTGATGCAATAGAAACAGGGGGAGAGGCGTAGAAAGAGAAGGGGAATGTTATGTAAGAAAACATCAGAGAGGCAGAGAGAGAATAAACAAAATCAGGGGGGTGAAGGAAAAACAACAGAAGACTTGGAGGGGGGAGAAGGAGATCGGAAAAATGAAAGAGGAAGAAGTAAAGAAGATGGTGAGGATCATATTCCAGGTAGCTTGTAGCAGTAGCTAACGCAGTCATCTTTGCCTTATCCGCTTCGACTCCTGGAGCTGGTAAAAATTACTACTGAGAATCGGAGAGAAGTACGGGACTCGAATCCACGACTGGAAAGATATGAGACTAGCATGCTTTTTATTGCGCCACCAGGGGGAGAAGAAAAAATAGAAAGAAAAAGAAGAAGAAAGGGAATGGAAGGAGTAGAAGAGAAAGGGAAATGAGAAAATGTTAGGTGCAATAAGAGCGAGGAGAAGAAGAGGAATTTGAATGCGAAGCTGAGGAAGAGAGGCAAAGGAAAAGGTAAAGGAGGACATGAGGAGAAGAAATATAAATAGGAAAAAGGGAAGAAATAGAATACAAACTGGAGAAGGAAAAAAGGGAAAGGAAGAAAGATGGCATACAAACTGGAGAAGAAGAGAAGAGGCAGCAGTAGAAACAAGGAAGAGAGTGAAAGCAGTAGAGTAAAGGAGATAAAGGAGGAGGGAAATTGATAGAACTCTCAATACAAAACTCAGGAAGAGAGGCAAAGGAAAATAAGAATGAGCAAAGAAATAGAGAGGGAAAGAAAAGGAAGAGTAAAAAGAAGAGAGAAAATAAGAGAAAAGGAAGAAGGTAAGGATGAGGAAGACAAGAGTGAATAGAAGAATAGAGGTAAGGAAAAGGAGGAGGAAAGTAGGAGAATCAAGAGATAGCTTAGGAAACAAGGGAGGAAAAGTAGGAGAATAGGGGAAAGAAGTGAAGGAGGAAAAATATATACAGAAAAGGAAAAAGGAAAAAATGGAAGGAGCTGAGGGAATTAAGAATAAGGAAATGGGAATGGGAGAGAGATAGAAATAAAGGGTAATAAAGCAGGAGGACGAGTAAGGTGATCTGCAAATTTGATAACAAACAAAACAAAAAAAGAAAAAAATGGAGTAGGAAGGAGGCTTTCCAGAAGGAGAGAAGTAAGAAAGGGAGTAGGGCAAGGAAGAAGAAGAGTAGGAAAAGAAGAAGGAGGAGAAGAAATAGAGGGGAAAATAAAGAATTAGAAGGAAATGAGGAAGGAGGAAAGTCTAGGGAGGAGTAAGAGGTGCAGAAGAATTGGGAGATGGAAGAAGAAAGAGAGACACAGGGCAAGCGGAATAGAGAGAGACTGGAAGAGATTGATGAAGGAGGAAAATCAAGGTCCAGAATAGGTAAAAGATGAAGAGGACGAATTGAAGGGGAGAGGGAGAAATAAGAGGAAGAGAAAGAGAAAGAAGAATTCAAAGAACAAGTCGAAGAGGAAGACAAAGAGGAGGGAAGCAAAGAACAAGTCGAAGCGGAAGAAGAAAAGGACGAAACTGTGAAGAAGAGGAAGACAAAGAGGGGGGAAGCAAAGAACAAGTCAAAGAGGAAGAAGAAAAGGACGAAACTGTGAAGGAGATGCAGTATGAGTAGGCCTGCAGCAAGCCAGGTTAAAAGTCGTGCGCAATAACGTGATGAAATGAAATTATGGTCTCAGGGAGAGGGTAAGGAAAGAAAACGAGGCCTTGGTGAAAAAGAACAAAAATAGAATAAAATCTAAGGTGGCGGAAAGCTCAAATTGAAGTAAGAAGCTGCTCTGGAAGTCGAGAAAATTTTTTATGGACGGTTTAGGAGGATATATATTGTTCGGAAATTGAAATGATGGATATACACAAGAGACAAAGGAACACAGAAGAGATGAACGAGGAGAATAGTGTTGGAGAGACCCTGCCAAAAATAATAGATGAATAACTATATAAAAATAAGTAAATTAATAGATAAACAAAAAGAAAGACAAAAATCTATGAAAGTCTAGTTACAATTCAAGATTGATTTAACTTAGGGGATAAGTGCATCCGGTATTGATTTATCACAAAATATAAACTCTTAGCTTCGAGAGAATCCTCGAGAATTTAAGGGAATCCCTTCTTGGTTTCATGTACAAAAATACTATCTCTCAACCTCTAGAGGTCCTAAACACTTTTCCTTCTATGCCAGGGTTTTTAATATGATTAAAAAGTCTCTGGTGGATCACCTTGTCAACCACTTTGCTAAGGTTAAAGAATATAACATATTAACTATCATTGTTTTCTGTCGCCTTGTGGAAACTAGAGTAAAAGGATAAAATATTAGTTATGCACGACCTACGCTTGCTGAACACATGGTGCGAGTCACAAATCGGGCTTTGGACAAAATTCCGGAGGACTAAATCCCGTATGACAAAAGCCCATATACGGAGGACAAAATCAATCCCACAGTAAGTTTATAATTCATGCTGTACAAAAGAACCAAATATACCAAGTATATCAAACCTTGAGTTGTTTACTAAGTAGTCTGGAGATATGACTACCATTCATATCCCCTCCTAGTATATACATACTCGTAAGTCCGGATCCTTACCACTATCACGAATGCCGAAAAAATCTCCTCATCATTAGCGAAGCAGGCCTCAAATTCCAGGTCTTCTAATAAATATCTCTTAAATCGTTTAGTGGCAAAAGTGCCCTTTTATACACAACTATCTTTTCATTTTCCTACAGATTTTTTTTTCCCTCCTACAAAAATCGATCCCTTGCGAGAACGTTGTCTTTTCTAGGTAGTCCATAGCCCATGTCGAAATACCTAAACTTACTATACCGTGACCAGTATATAGAATTAGTCAGTATAACGAAAATATATAGCCAAGACAAGACCTATATGTATACAAGATATAGAAATGTATAATCGTAGGTTATCTAATAGCCAATTCTTATTTATACCTGAGATGGAGACTATTACTTTCGTCTCCTCCGTAATGAATACTGTTTACTTCCGTTGTTACTTTTCCCTTCTATAGTATTGTATTTCGTTTCTCATTTCTACTTTTTCTTCACTGTCATAATGTAGATTAGTCACTCAAGTTTCATTACTTGTTTTCATCTGTAGAAAGTAGAGGGTGAATTAAACGGAGGTAAAATTTTCCTTCTTTTCTTCCCGAATATTACATGTGGCTTGTCAATTTACACCAAGGGACTCCCCACTGGAATCCTCAGTTTACCCCCTAAGCCACTTCGTACAGACGTCACGACTTCCCCAGTCCAATGATTTTTACTCTTACATCTAAGTGTCTCCCCTAAGGGCGTGACTTTACTCCCGCAAGCAAATAAAAATTTCTCCTCCTCCACCCTATCTTCAAGCAGAAAGTCTATTACAAACATCTTTTGTAATACTACTTACTCAAGCAATCACGGTATCGATGCATGACTGGCTTAGTTTACATAATGATACATCAGCATTATACAGCAATAAAAACTGGTTCCTAGCAGTTGTTTATAAACTTTAGACGAGGAGCGAGATTATGCAATTTCTTCGAGGTTATTGTTTACCAAACATCCAACTCATAAAATGAAATTCTTGCCACCTACCCCTCTACCTTACTTGTCTACCTTTATCTACCAGCCTCCTACAGAAATCAAACCTGCATTACCCAAATGAGTGAGCAGTATTACACATCTAATCCAATTAGGGCCATATCTTCAAACCATTTAGTAAAGAACTCAAGGTTTGGCATATTTGGCATATTTGGTTCCTTTGTAGAGCATAGATTATAAACTACTTGTGGGATTTTGTCCTCCATATACGACCTTTTTTTCATATGGGATTTAGTCCTCCGGGATTTTGTCCATACCCCTCACAGATCAGATTATGCACCTCGATATGATTCCTGATACTATTTACTGTTAATGATTCCATAATTTTACCTATAACTGACGTTAAACTAATAAGCCTGTAGTTGTGCATATAAGATTTATTATCACAGGAACAACGTTTGCTTGTTCCAAAGAAATAGGCACGAATTCAGTGTCAACCGACTCGTTAAATGATTTTGTTGACCGCTCTTAGATATAAAATCTACACTTTCAACACTCTCGGAAAGATTTGTTTGGACCCAGAAATTTTGCAGCTTTAAGTATTTTTATATATTTAACTACATCTATACTAATGATGATGCTAGTTAGTCTACCTCTCTCTTTCTCACTAACAATCATGACACAATCGGGTGCTATATCTACCTAATTTCTGGTAAATATTGAAGGAAAATATTTATCAAATGACTCACTCATTTTTCCTCTGACATCCTCGTCGGATTTCGTTAGGTCTTTCTTTTCCTTAATTTCAGTTCTGTAGAGATGACAGAAACCCTTATGGTCAGATCCCGCTTGGTTGGCAACTTTAATTTCGTAGGTACGTTTCACCCTGCGCTTGTTCTTTTTATCTAGTCTAGCCTTTCATTATATCTAGTCCTTAGGTGTCTTTCTTCCCATTTCATTCTTATTTATTCCGAACCCATTTTACATTTCTATTTATTCCGAACCCATTTTACACCTGTCCATCATTTATTTAGGTTTATTAGTATCCTATCTAACTTTTATTCTAGGGTATAAATTTTCTTTGGGTGATATCAGTTTTAGCAGTTAGGATATTGTTAGATTATTCTAGACAACTACCCTTATTTATGGCCTCCGGGCTGATCTCGTTAGTGACCTCACATGAGTTACTCCAGTTCCAACGTAGATCAGGTCTATTGCCCCTCGGAGTGGTAGCAAACTTACTCAAATATTTCCTCATTCTTTCAAAATTAGCCTTCTTAAAGTCAGGTACTAATGTGCTTTTCTTACTATTATTTCTTCCCATTTAATGCCAAATCTTATTTTTTGATGGTCGCTAGTAGCTAGTCTATCACCCACTCATTCAATTGTCGTTGTTTGTTAACAGTAAGTCCAAAGTATACTCCTCCCTCGTAGGCTCTTCAATCAATTGCTCTAGGAAATTATCCTGTACCACGCACACATAAAAAGGGATTTCTGATCTCCTACTATTTTTCCTTCAATGTTTTTAGATAAAATCTCCCATGAGTGTAACATTATCTTTACTACGACTCCCTGAAAGTATCTCGCAGCAGGGGTTCACTCTCCTCTCTATTCAGATAAAGAGGTCTAAAGAGAACCGAAAAATAAGTTTCTCCTTTTTACCTACAATCTCCTCCCAAATTGATCCCGTGCCCACTTCACATTTAATCGGGTTACTGATAATATATCTAGCTGTGTTCTTAATAAAAAAGTGCTACATCATCCCCCCTTCCTGCCTTCATTATCCATGTGAAGTAGTCTATACCCCTCTATCTTGATTTCCGGAAGGAGATGTCTATCCACCATATTGATCCAGGATTCAGTTATAGATATTATTTCAAAACTTTCTACACAAACTTTACCTCTCAACATTGACATTATCCACCTTCGCTCCGTTTTGTGTGATTCTTTTCATAGTACATCCCTTTTTTTTCTGAACCTTGGCCTTGGTCCAAAATCTGGATACCAAGTGGTCTCGCCTTTCTATGGAGTGACTCGAGGGTTATAAAAGGTCGTACAAGGGCTCCGCAGGATAGACAGCATCCTCGGCTGAGACGAAAACCTAATATCTAATTCGTGCAAGTGTTCAAAAGTGTTTGAGCGAAAACGCATCCTTGTCTCACTCCTAAAATAACAAGGAAGAAGTTTGGCACGACTCCTCCATACTTTATAACACTT
>NC_134791.1:60329993-60337493 GCF_046742065.1 Oratosquilla oratoria
TGTGTGTGTGTGTGTGTGTGTGTGTGTGTGTGTGTGTGTGTGTGTGTGTGTGTGTGTGTGTGTGTGTGTGTGTGTGTGTGTGTGTGTGTGTGTGTGTGCGTGTGTGTGTGTATGTGTGTGTATGTGTGAGAGAGCAAAGTCCTGGAAATATATTGCATGTTTTGGACCAGTGAAAGGGGAAAATAATTATGAAAGAATGATTGAAGGAAAGGTTTGTATGAAAATATACGAAAAGAATTAGTAATGTTTGGAGAAAAGTCTATCAATCTATGCTTAGGAGTTCTAAATAGAACAATGTGTTAAAACGATCTTCATAGATGATGATAAATATGACATGAAGCACCATTTATCTTGCAAGCTGCTGGACCGAACAAGCAAAGCTCTCGTGGTCGTAACTCCACCAATTAGGCCCGCATCTTCTGAGAAGAGTCAACTTCGCAAGACTTATGGAGAGTATGTTGTCCCACATTACTAACTCCTTGACATGTAATGATGATGAAAAGGTGTTGTTTGTCTTTCAAGAATGCATTACTTCAGCTGAAAATCGCGTTCCGAGAGTCGTTTATGAATGGATGTGCTTCTGTTAACCATTTGCGTTTTAAAAGAATGAATTTGGTAAATTTAAATGTTTTTGCATGATTAACATTATTCAGTTTAATTCAGCTTAGAGGAACATTCTTCAAGTAATCCGTTAAACAACATCATTAATGAGGTATCTCAAATAATCCTTTACTGCATAAATTGATTAATATTGCGTTTTTAAGTAATCTATCATGACATTACTAATGCCAGAACATTTTGTCTAACTTATATAAACACTTAAGTAACAAAAGACTGGCCCCACTAATCAATGACATCTTTATAAATTCTCCGTATGGTTTACATGAAGAACCTTTTGTATCAAGGGACTAGAATCAGATCATCATGAGGCATGAATAAATCACAGCACTAACTTGTTTGTTATCAACCCATTGACAAAATATTTTAAATTAATCATCTGGTGTCAGCGAGAGCAAAGTCTTCCGTTGTTATCACTAAGATAATGAGGTTAAATTCCAGGAACTGTGGAATGGTAATTCATAAAAAAGAAATCTGACAGATGGTTGAACTGTGAATTCCAAGAAAGCTCATGTATAAAAAATTTGGATGAGCTCATATATGGGTGAGGGTGGTGATATAAACACCGAGAATCATTGAAGTTTTAATTACCGATGTTTCGCTCTTAACAAAGCTTCTTCAGAGCGTACATACATGGTCACTCTTATGCCCAACAAACATCAAACGCCTTGGTGGTTCATGCGGAGAAATATGGACATTTACCCAACTAGGACGGAGTGGAAATATTACGACAAGGGTTAGGCAAGAAAAAAACGAAAAATAGTCGAGGCGGCTTTCATAACATCCCAGCCCTGCTGTAACCATCGGGATAGTTTTATTAAGCTGTCCGAAACGTCCGGATGGATAGTCCTACGGGAGTTGAAGGGTACAAGAGGGAGAGATGCGGTGGGTTAGGAGGGAACGCGGAATGATGTGAGGTAAAAATTTGTGATTTTTCTGACCATGTATGTACACTCTGAAGAAGCTCTGTTAAGGGCAAAACGTCAGTAATTAAAACTTAAAAAAAAGTTGGTGTCTATCTCACCACCCTACCACTTATTTTTCGTCAATTCTTCAACGTGTCGAGTTCATATGTATATATATATATATATATATATATATGTATATATATATGTATATATATATATATGTATATATACACACGTACACACACACACACACACACAGACACACACACACACACACACACACACACACACACACACACACACACACATATATATATATATATATATATATATATATATATATATATATATATATTGAATATTACATCAGACACTAATACAGAGCATTAGATATGCCACATGTAGTTTCATTGATCACTATAATTCAGTACTTTGACGTATTCCAGAGTATTATTGGACCCTTATCTTCTTAACAGTGATTTTCAGGTATCTGCTTTATTATGATTATATACTAATCCCTGTGGAAAGGAAAACGAGTGGCGAGTTACGATGACTCAAATTATATGCTCTAATTAAATTCATACGGCAATCATGTATGAAATTGGTAATTAGAATATTGTAAATAAAAGTAGGTCGAGAGGCTAGAAAAGTATTTCGTTATCATAAGCTCCAAATAAAATGAGTTGTTATTTTTATGAAAGATTCAATAAAACCTTCCCAGTTAGTATCCGGATTACAGACATCTCAGGATCAATATCAAGTAGCATTTATCATTTTATGATATATAACCGTTTGGGGTATTACTCCATTTTGGGTATTGGCTGCATGTTATTGTGGCAAAGTAGCATGCAGTTGATACTTTAGGGTCTATATGGGGCGGCCCTACGGACCAGAGCCACACACCATTTTGTCTGTGATAGAGGAAGACTCTGTTCATAGAGAAATAATGACACTTTTATTATACTACGACTGTCCCTCCGTTATGTTGTCCCCCAACCCTTTGTTACTGTCCTGTACCATTTCTCTGAACATTCATTTCCTTTTTTCACCTACCCTGTAGTGGGGGAAAAGAATGATATTACCAATTCTTCCCACTTGAGTCGTAGGAGGCGACAAAAAACGGGACGGGGGGTAGGATTAGGAGTCCTGCTACCTGTAGCCCCAAAGGGGACATTAAAAAAAAAAAAAAAAGTAAAAGTATAAGAGAGTCTAGGAGTTTTTCAACCAGTACCCTAAGGTTTGGGTCTTTTAATGTGCGTAGAAGTGGTAGAGATGAGAATAAAGGGGAAGAGATAGGCAGTATGCTTGTGAGAAGAAAGGTGGATGAGTTGGCTTTAAATGAAACTAAATTGAAAGGGAGGGGCGAATGTGACTTTGGGATTGTACCTGGGAAGCTCTCAGGAGTGAAGAGGGAACGAGGGATAAAAGGAGTGGCTATACTAGAAAATGAAGAGATAAGTAAGCATGTAGTGGAGTGGAAGGAGGTTTCTTCAAGGTTGATGTGGATGAATGTGAAGCTAGGAAGGGAGATGTGGGTTTTTGTAAGTGCGTATGGGCCTGGTAGTGAGAAGAACATAGAGGAAAGGGAGGCTTTTTGGGTAGATTAAAATGAGTGCATAGAGGGATTAGGGAGAAATGTCAATGTAAATGTATTAAGAGATCTTAATGCTAGGATAGGAAACGAACCAATAAACGGAGTAATTTGGAAGTATGGATTTCCAGGTAAAACTCGTTGTGGAGAGTTGATGGTGGAAATGTGTCTTGAAAGAAATTGGATATAGCAAATACAGTGTTTAGGAAGAAAGTCAAGCATAAGTACACATGGGAGAGGGTAGTGAATGACCAGGAGTATGGTAGGAAGGGTTAAGGATGTACATGTTCTGAGGGGAAAGAGTGGGGGAATATCATATAATTTTTTGGTGGAAGGTAAATTGAGAATAGAGAATAGGTGGAGAAAGAGGAAAAGGGCAGAAAGTAGGGAGGTACATAGAGTGAACTGCTTAAATGAGAAAGAAAAGGAGGAGTATAAGAAGAAGCTGACAAACTAGTGAGATGGAGTGAAGGATAGAGTAGAACTAGGAGTGGAGGAGGAATGGGGATGGTTGAAGGAGGAAGTCATAAGGTGTGCAAAGATGTTGTGTGGAACAGGGAGGACGGGAGGAAATAAAAGGAAGGGTAGTGAGTGGTGAGATGAGGAAGCAAAGAAGGGTTTAGAAGAGAAGAAGCAGGCTTTCTTAGATTGGTTACAGATTATGACTAGGGAATCGTATGAGAGGCACAGAGTAAAGAAAAGGGAAGTTAAGCATAAGATATAGGAAGCAAAGAGGAGAGCAGATGTGAAATGGGGTAAGAGTATGACAGAAAATTTTGAAAGAAATAAAAAGATGTTTTGGAAAGAAATTAAAAGAGGATGAGGAGGCGAATCAAGTAGAGAAGTAAAGGTAAAAGGTGCAGATGGAGAGATGATAATGGAAGAGAAGGCAGTGAGAGTAAGGTGGGCAAAGTATTTTAGGGAGTTGCTAAATATGAAGGAGGATAGGGAGGGAAAGGTAGTTGCAGTGGGGAGCACTAAGAAAATAAGAATGATGAGTGAGGAAAATGGAGGAGAAATAGGGAAAGATCAAGTGATAGCAGCTGTTAAGATGATTAGAGCAGGTAAGGCACCTGGGTTGGATGGATGCCATACAGAATGTCTGATGAAAGGAGGTACAGTTATGGTGGACTGGCTTGTGAGGTTATTTAATGTTTGTTTAAGAGAGGGTAGAGTGCCGGAGGACTGGAGGAGTGCCTTTACAAGGGAAAGGGGGACAAGTGTGAGTGTAGTAGTTTCAGAAGGAACAGAGGGAGTAATTGGTGAGGAACAGTGTGGGTTTAGGACAGGTAGGGATTGTGTAGATCAGATCTTTGTGGTAAGACAAATATGTGAGAAAGCTATAGGAAAAGGTAAGGATGTTTTTTGGGCCTTTATGGATCTGGAAAAGGCTTATGATAGGGTAGACGGAAGGCACTGTGGGAGGTACTGCAGATATATGGGATAGGAGTGAATGGTGTGAGGTAAAGGTGGGACTTCGTCAGAGATGTGTTATGTCGCCCTGGCTGTTCAATCTATACATGGATGGGGTGGTGCGAGAGGTGAATGCAAAAGTAGTGGGTCAGGGGTTGGAGATGGTTAAAGAAAAAGGAGAAAATTGGGAAATAAGCCAGTTCCTGTTTGCTAACGACACTGCACTTGTAGCAGGATCAGAGGAGGGATTGAGGAAGTTAGTGACAGTATTTGATAAGGTGTGTGAAAGAAGGAAGCTGAAGATAAATGTGGGCAAATGTAAGGTGATGAGATGTATGAGGGGAGAGAGTGACAGCAGGCTGGAAGTGAGCATTAAGTGAGAGAGACTGGAGGAAGTGGATAGTTTTAGTTACTTGGGTGCGAATATGGCAGGAAAGAGAGGAGTGGGGGTGGGGGTAGAATGTAGATTGAGAGAAGCGAGTAAATGCCTTGGTGGATTGAAGAGTGTAATGAGAAACAGACATCTGGGAATGGATGCAAAGAGGAGGTTGTATGAAGGAGTGATTGTGCTGACAGCATTGGACGGGGCAGAAATATTGAACATAAGAGAGGAAGAGAGAAGGAGTTTGAACGTGTTTGAGATGAAATGTCTGAGAAGTATGATAGGGTTACTAGGCTAGATAGAGTGAAAAATGAGAAGGTGAGGAGGAGAACATGGGTGGAAAGGGAGTTTGGAGATAGGGTTGATGAAAGAGTATAAGAATGGTTTGGACACATGGAAAGAATGAGCGAAGAAAGATTAGTAAAAGAAGTATGGAAGGCAGAGCTGGAAGGAGTGAATATGAGGAGGCGTCCTAGGATGAGATGGATGGATGGTGTAAAAGGGGCATTACGAAAGAAAGGAATGTCTGTTGAGAAAGGACGGGAGAGGACAGAAGATAGGGGTGAATGGAGAAGGGTTGTGTATAGATGATTCTGTGATGCATAAGGGGGAGTGAGTGGGGAATGGTGGGTGAAGAAGTAAGTATGAGAAATAATTTGACGCAGCTTGAAGGGATTTTTCCCCGTCTTCTCCTTTTCTGCATGAGGGGACGGAGAGGGGGGGTTCGCCGAATTAATGAAGCGGCCTTGCTTTGGGTTTGCTGTGTATTGCGACACTGCTTCTGACCCAGGGCAGTGGATAGATTACAGAGATGACCCGTCATCCAGGAGGTGCCAAGATGAGAGGGAGGGAGGAGGGTGGAGGGGAGTGGAGTATGTTGGGGATAGAATGAGTGGGAGTGCTTTCTATGCCTTTGTTTTTTACTACCCTCCGTGTAAGGGGGAAAAAAGCCTTTGGTATATGTATGTATGCATAATATCTAACAGTTGCAATTCCTGCACCGAATCAATATGCTTCCATGACCAATGGCAATACAAGCCCAGTACGTACCTAACTGCATATTAATGAAATCCAAACACGCATAGCAGGAAAGAGTAGAACTCCAAAGTAAAGCCGAACTTGGAATGAGTCATCATCATCATTTGTCACTCTCGTCTCTCTTAGCAAAATAATTTGTTTCAAAAAACCTCTTGTCACGCCTCGACAAAAATGGTCATTACTTTACAATGATACCTCTTTCCGCAAATGTATGAATCAACAAACGTATCTATATATACAAACACTTTATCTTAGTGATTTACTTGCATTTGTAAGTAAACAAAATCTAATGAATGATCTGTACATGTCTAGAACGATTTTCAGTGGTTACCAAGATTTTAAATTATGAATAATGTGTATCCACTCCGGTAGGTTCCATCATGATAAAACGTAATGAAAATATAACTTACCTATAAAGTCACTATTATTCGCATTTACACACTAGTGAATAAGAAATATGCACATATTTGGTTATGTATAGAGAGCAAATTTAAATATTCTAAAGTAGGTTGAGTTATTAGCAATAATTCTATGACAAAGCTCCAACACATAAGCTTTGGCTTATGGCAGAGGAATGTCTACCACGTAGAAGTAGATAACGTAGAAGTCATAATTTTTTACCGTTTAAGTTTTGCAGGACGAGATCCTGCCCTAAGCCAAATGTAATTATATGGCAATATCCAGAGGAAAGATGATATTAACTGAGACAGTTTTAACATTTTCAGCACGTGGCCCGCACCTAAATTGAATAAAGTTGTCAAGCCCAAACTAAATTTCTGGAGGTTATCGTTACAAAGATGTCAAAATGCTTTATTGAGGGGTAATATAGAAGTACATAGATATACAATAATCTAGAAGTACATAGGTATACAATAATTTACGGACAATTAATTTGTTGTCAACAACTCATTTTAGCTTAAACCAGGGAAAAGTAATCGAGCTCAATACTATTGGAAAGCTTTTTGATATTAAAAATTGAAGAATGACCAGTAGACCAGTCATGGTAAGGAATAACTAACGATCTCAGGAAGAGTTACTTAATACCCGTACCAATGGGAGACGCCTGATTTCAAAAGTATACTAGTACTATAGATACTTGTATCGGTAACCCCCCCAAAAAAGGGGGGGGGTACCATGACTTACATAATCATGTCTCAAAATAGATCAATCTGGTTCTACAAATCTCAGTACTGCTTCGTTTACTGTAGATGATGAAATGATAATGATAAAAGTTGTCTATAGAAGTCAACAGTAGTAATCACCTCGGCTTCTTCCATGGTTTTCTCTTGGAAGAAGCACTAAACTGTAATTATCTAATAAACTGATGTGGATCTGTTAGTATGTTACTAGCCAGTGCAAGGAAGATAGGAATACTCAACAGTTGTCATATCTGCTTGTGTGTAAAAAAAAAATATGTTGACTGCAGTCAGAATAGAGAAAGAGGAAGTTGGAGTTATTTCGAAGACAAAGTGCGAGCCCCTCGGGGGGGTGCACCTCCAGGTGGCTGTGAGGGTGTTGTTGGGCTATGAAGATGGCACTCATCGATTCCT
>NC_134791.1:60344993-60354993 GCF_046742065.1 Oratosquilla oratoria
TATGCCTCAGTACACTTGTGGAGAAAAAGAAATAAAAGGACAAGTAATAGATCGTAGTAAGGGACTTCATCATAATCCTGAATGAAAACAAAAAGTGCAGTTCGATATATAACCGTCATCATGTGGAACAATATGTAAGAAAAGATTACAAGTTTCGAAACTTTATCATCTAGAAGACTGACGAAAGAATAAGAACTATTGTTGAATAAATAGTGACAATAAATGTGTATAGACCATAACGAGAGAAATGAAAAAAATAAGTAAATTTTCAGAGGGTGAATGAAACATGGAATCGCAAAAAGTTATAACAATTGTGGTTGGGATATGTATGCACAGATGATAAATACGGTAATGAGAACAATTACAGACAAATTCGGAATGAATGGAAATATAAATGGTGGAGGCTAGCTGATGCTGCAAACATGAGAGGAGAAAAAGGTAATGGAATAAGATATGTTCTTTTAATTGATAATATTAGGGAAAAGGGAATGGAATATCAAGAATCATATGTTATGGTAGACGATACTTTTGGGTGTAAGTGCAAAGGGCGTTTGGAACAGGATGTCGAGTCTTTCCGTGTTCATGTAAAACAAACGTGCGTGGGGTTGCATTTGGATAAAAAAAAAAGGTAAGAAAGTTATAAACCTAAGTCAGTTAATCAAACGGTAGACGGTGAAAAATGAAAAATAAATAAATAAATACACCGAGAAAAAGGAAGACAAGTTATGGCGAATAAAACAAGAGGATTTTAGAACGTAAGAGGTATTTGCATTCTATTGTGAAAAGAGATTTATATTTACGGACAATATGCTTCAGCGTACTTAGTCAGTTATGAGTATATGTTCGAAGTCAATACAATGGTTATTTGTAATAGTGAGTTTTCACAGATCCTACTTTTTCTTATAAGCATACGGTAGCAAGTTCCATAAAAAACAAAGCAGAGTTAACATGGTTATAAATGAAACAAACGCAAAAGTGTAAAAGTAATATTTACGTAGTGTCAGAATATCAACATGGTAGCATGGATGGAAGGTGTATTAAAGAAAAGAAGACTCACTTTTATTGGGCAGAAAAGGGTAGGTGAATATGTTGTTTCAGTAAAAGTAGGAGCAGAAATGTGCAGGTTTATGCAAAAAGGGTGAGAATTATAATTCATATAAGACGTCAGGAAAGAAGATACATATGCAAATGTTATCATTTGTAAAGACATAATATTATTGTTCATAATGCTTATCTTGATCAACCCTCTCCATTCCGGGTGGCATTTCTTCTGTTATTGTGGTTGTTAGCAAGCTATCTTATTCATCTTCATGTCAACACTACCTCCAGGAAAAAATTCATATCGATGAATAGAATTGTTTGGTAGTAGTCAGTATGGAATGAACATATATTTGGGGAAATATATGAAGACAGGTTTAAGTTAAGGTTTTAGAATACATAAATGAAAATCAAGATTACTTTGGTATGAGGTTGTCTATTAGGTACAACTCATGTGTATCATTATATATATATAAATACATAAAATATACAAACAAACATCATGTGTGCCTAACTGCACATGAAAAAATCTTACATATGGTAAGTGGTAAATTATAAGGTAAGTGCATAAGCACACACATGCAAATGCCCCTGTGAAACTGCGCGGGGAATATAATTATTTCAGGTGCATACACAATAGCCCAATCTTAATTACTTGTGCTTCGTTCATTTGAACTACCGTAGCTATGAAATGAGTAATGATGAGCCATTACATGCATAACACTATTTTTTCAGTCATGTAATATGTGGTTAGAGATAAGTAGGTGAGAATTGAGGTATTATAGATACATCAACACGCCATAAATTTACACTGGTGTTGAAAATTAAGTTTGATCATGTGGACAATGACACCCACACTACAGATACCAATGAATACATTATGTTGAGTGGTTAAGATCTAAAAGATAATGGAAGTAAAATGGGATTTAGTAAGGTACAATTTTGTAAGGATATTGAATAATACATGGGATTACGAGAATATATATAATGCATATTGATCTCAACAGGGTGAAACTAATGTATCCTTACATGTATGACGATGCATAATTATGTATGCATATTCATACATCATGTGGAAAGGAGGGAACGGGTGCGTGAAAAATATGCTTGATGGTGTACTGCTGAAAAAAAGTAAATTTTTCAAGTACGCTCACACTAGAATTACAAAAGGATATGTGAAGTTATATGAAAAAATATACCATGATATCCACATAACGAATGTGGCGAAGCAGATTACTGTAAGACTATAGGACTATAGTCAATAGTATCCTAATTTAGTATGTCTAGTCCACTGATGTTATGTAAGGGTATGGAGCTGAATTATCACACATTTAATCAGTACCTCGTTTACTAATCTTTCTTCACTCATTCTTTTCAGAATGAGTGAAGTAAGATTAGTAAAAGAGGTGTGGAAGACAGAGATGGAAGAAGTGAACATGAGTGGGCGACCAAGGATAAGATGGATAGATGGGGTAAAAGGGGCACTGGGAAAAATGAGAATAACTATTTGGTAAGAAAGGAAGGGAGAAGACAGAAGGTTTGGGTGAGTGGAGAATGGATGTGTATGGATGATGCTGTGATGCATGAAAGGGTATGATGAGGAGTAAGGGAGTACGGGTGAAAATATATTTTGTCGCAGCCCCAAGGGATTTCCCCCCGTCTTCTCTTTTTCTGCATGAGAGGACGTAGAGGGAGTGTCACCGATTAAATGAAACGGAGGAGCCAAGAAAAGAGAGAGGGGGGAGGGGTTGTGAATGGGAGTGGAATATGTGGGGATGAAATGGGTGGGAGTGGATTTATGCCTTTGACTTTGGCTACCTCCCTTGTAAAGGGGAAAAACTGTTGGTGTATGTATGTGTGTATGTATGTATGTATGTATGTATGTATGTATGTATGTATGTATGTATGTATGTATGTATGTATGTATGTATGTATGCATGCATGCATGCATGCATGTATGTATGTATTTATGTATGTATGTATGTATGTATGTATGTATGTATGTATGTATGTATGTATGTATGTATGTATGTATGTATGTATGTATGTATGTATGTATGTATGTATGTATATGTATGTATGTATGTATGTATGTACGTATGTATATATGATAAGTTCATATTCGTATGTATATTATGTATATTATGAACAGAAGGACCAAAGGAATTAGGGAGCTGTATGCCTCCCAATAAACTTGTGACTGGTGCAATAGTAAAAAAATAGACCAGTTCGCGTGAGCAAACACATTTGTACTACTCGTACAGTCAGTTAAATACATGGGGCTAGATGAATCATATTTACAGAATGACGCGTATAACAGAGTTAGATAAGGTAGAATGCTCTAGGAATATTTAGATGAAACATGGGTTCTTGTGAATGAGTGCTACTTATATGTGAACGACAACAGGATAGATTTATGGATTTTAGGTTAAAATTATGAAAGCAAACGATAGATATATTAGGAGTTACCCAGAAAAAAAAAATCTGAGGGTGGCTCTGGCTTTTGAAGACGGGAAAGATATTTGGATCGAAGATGAAAGCAAAGGAAGGTGTGTGCGTGTTTAAGAGGGGTGGCGTTGAGTGAATATGCGGTGTCCGAAAGAGTATTGCACAAAAAGAAAAGTGAAATACAGAGTTATGTCAGTACATGTAGCAATTGTACAAAATTTATACATAGTAGGGGCTGGGAAATAAAAAAGATAAATGGAAAGGGCATCGGAATATATCGATGAAGTGAGAAAGAAGGATACAGAAATATTCAAAGAAAATAAGTTATTGTTTGTGTTCTGAGAGTGATGTAAGCGCGATACGTTAATAGGAAAAAGACAGCAACTAGTAATATGTATGAATACGTATTAGTATTACCTACATTAATGTTTATATCTGATTATTGTGTTAGTTTGGGATGTATATGAATGCACCAAATATTATGGCTAAAGGGTTCATTAATATCAACTAAATAAGAAAATTTGAGAGTTGTATCAAAAGCTACTTATTTACGGGCAGATGATAGGTACAGGAAAGTGAGGGGTTTCTAAATTCCATTTTGCGAGGCATGGAAATAGTGGGAGGTATAAAGTAGATGTGACTGAAGATATGTAGGTGGAATTAGAAAACAGGGCGGCAAAGTCAATACTAGGTAAATGGAAAAGCTTCAAAGATAGCAATAACGTGTTCAGGAAAAATACTGATGCATGAAAGCTCGGAACTAGAATAAGAAAATAAAAACTGAATTGAAAGAATAACGCGGATGCAGGCCTGAAAAAAGTGCATACAAATAGGGAGGCAAAAAGTGTAAAAAGTTTGTAAAGAGAAAGTTATGAGAGAGGAAAAAAAGAGAGAGAAGGGCGAAAGGGTATAGACTTACATCCGTAAGGCATTCATGAAATTAAGGTGACGTTATGATACAAATGAATTATGTATAACAAGAAATATGAATAAATAAATAGTGAGATACCGAGTGGTTGTGTTTCTATGATCAGTGTCGAGGAGACACAATCTCTACAGAGTAGAATTGTAGCCTTAAAGAGGACTGTAGAGGGCCTTAAAGAAGAGAATCATGTTCTTCGCTTGAAGGCCCAAAACACGGACGACAAACCATGTTTGGAACATGGGTGGGAAACAATGACAAACAAAACACGGAGAGATGGTAAAAAGTCTTTACCATGCCCGCTTGAATGCAGAAACTCTTTTCAAGCTCTCGCGGGTCTATAAGAAGAACAAACGAAAAAGATGCATGGGAAGAATTGTAGAGTAATCGCTAGACACCTGCCCACAGCTAACATTTTGGTTGTAGGGGATAGCAAGGAGAGGTATTTAGATGGTACCTTCTGTGACAAATATAGGAAACATAGGAACCAGGTGTGTTTCCACGGGGCGGGGATAGGTGATGTTAGAGACAGCACAGCAGACTGTATAGTCGAGGAAGGTATGAAACCCATAGTTTCCTTGAGTTAGTGAGTGGGAAATTGTTTGCGCGGTTCCGGGATGCGCTAGATAAGATTAGGAATATAGGAGGGGTTACTGTTGTATGTGGAATCCTCCCGAGACAAAGAGTTGCCGGAATGTGGTATTCCATGGCTATTACGATGAATTGCAGGCTGGCAAAACATTATAAGGCTAATGGGGAGATTTTAGTTATAAAAACATTGACTAGGAATTTTTAGTAGAAGATTAGGAAGTTCAAAATTTCTTAGATGCGGTGCAGGATAATTTACTAAAACAGATGATTACCGATTATACGAGGGGAAAGAATACTCCAAACTTACTTCTAACTAATAATGAGTACCTAACAAGTAACGTAAAAGTGGGAGATAGTCTAGGCTCTAGCGATCATCAAGATATAAGATTTAATACTAATTGGAAATAATTAAATTGTACGAATAACGTTTTAGTTCCGCGCTTCAGGAGAGCCAATTTAGATGAGATGAGAGAGTATATAACTTTTTTATCACTTACGTGAACGACCCATGGAGCTGAGACGGGTTAAGATATACGGACAGTCCGGACGTCATTAGCGCAATTCAGGGGTCGGGTCACGGAGGATAATATGCGCAGGTTGGGTCAGGTCACCTACAAGCGCGAGATCAACAGCGTGACCAGCGGTTTGGATGTAATATGCAGTAATTTTTCAGCTTTAATTATAAATGCACAACATCAATTTATTCTTCTCAAGTCAAATCGGAGAAATAGTAATACTCCCAAATGGATGACGGACAGGCAGAAATATGGGATTGGAATGAAAAGAGGTCTTTACTTAGGAATAAAAAACGGGAAAACTCACCTAAGATCCAAATATAAGGATATGGCAAGACTGGTTAAAAAGAATAAGCCCACATTGAAACGTAACTATGAAATTAAGGTTGGCGAGATCCAACCACAGGAACTTCTCTCATTTCTACAGAACAAGAAATAAGGAAAGGAGAGGCCCAATTAAAAACGACGAAAGTATCATAATAAAATCGGAGGAAGCAAATGAGTGAGGATATTAATACATATTTTCTCTCGGTGTTTAGTAAGGAGAAGTTAGAAAATGTACCTGACTGCGATCCAATTTTCAGTGGAGATGAAGAAAATAGACTATCAAATATCAACATTAGTAAGGTAGAAGTAGTCAAACAGATTGAAAGACTTAAAGCTACAAAATCCTCGGGTCCAGACGAAATTTTTCGAGTGATTAAAGAGTGTAAATTTTAAATCTGACTAGTTAACAGAAATATTTAATATGTCGGTAGACACTGGTTTTGTACCTATTACTTGGGGAAAGGAAAACGTTGTTTCTGTTTTCAAAAAGGGTGGTAAATCGTCTATGTGGAACTACAGGCCAATCAGTCTGACATCAATTAGAGGTAAAATACTTGAATCAATAATAGTTAATGGTCACATCGAGAGACATAATTTGATTCGTGACTCACAGCATGGTTTCTTCAAGGGTAAGCCATGTGTTACTTATCTTCTATCTTTTTACACTAACATATAAGGCGTCATATAACAATGATAGTTACGATGTTATTTACCTTGACTTTAGCAAATCGTTCGACAGGGTGCCACACCAGAGACTACTATATAAAATCAAAGTCCATAGCATGGGAGGAAAAGTGTTAGAATGAATTAAAGCCTGGATCAGTGACAGAAGACAGCGGGTCATCATAAAGGGTGTAAAATCTAAATGGGGGAGTGTTTTTAGTGCAGTTCCCTAGGGCTAGATTTTGGGTCCCTTATTGTTTATTATGTACATAAACGACTTGGATAATTGGATTAATAGTTATGTTAGTAAGTTTGCCGACGACGCTAAAATAGGACGCCTAATCAGGTCAGGAGACGACGCCGAGATTCTGCAGGATGATTTTAACAAATTGTTCACATGGTTGGTGAAATGGCAAGTGGACTTCAACATCTCAAAGTGCAGCGTGTTAAACGTAGGGCTACACAACTTTGAAAATAGATATAGCTTAGATAACACCTTTTCAGAGAAAACTGAGTGCAAGAGAGACTTGGAAGTTTTAGTGAATCCTGACCTTAAATCCAGGAAACAGTGCATTAGCGCCAAGAATAAAGCTAACATAGCACTACGTTTCATTGCTAGGACGGTTACGAATAGAAGTATAGAGGTATTTATCAAACTATCTAGCGTCAGTTAGACTTATCCTTGACTACGCGGTACATTTTTTTTCTTATTTTTTTGTCTCCGCTTTTATAGAATGGACATCATTTTACTAGAATTAGTACAGAAGAGAATGGACTCAAAAATGTATCTTACGAAAAGAGGCCTAGGCACATTACTTTACAGAGTGCGGGGTGATCTAATAGAGGTCTTCAAGTGGATCAAAGGCTTTAGCAAGGGTAACACAAAGTCATTATATTAAGACAGCAGGGCAGGACTCGCAGCAATGGATTTAAATTTGACAAATTTAGATTTAAGAAGGAAATAGGAAAGAATTTATTTACTAATAGGGTGGTCCATGAATGGAATATACTTGGTAACCATATAGTGAGCGCTGAACATTCGGTTGCTTTAAGAAACGGTTAGACAACTTTATGGATGGAAATGACAGGTGGTGATAGATATGGAACTGCCTAGTGTAGCCCTTATGATCTCTTGTAGTCTCTTTCATTCTTTTGTTCTTATGTAACATTAAAGTTTAAAAAGAGTGGAACATACAGAAATGGTAATGTAAAGTTTGAAGAAGCTACTTTTAGGAAAACATAATTCCTGAAAAACATTAGTAAGAAAGGTGACGAATATATTTACACCAGGGAAACGACCTCCAAAAGACGGCATAACCAAAGGGGTAATGGATAAAGAGATACAGGACTATGTTAAGAAGGAAAAATGAACGTCCCAGTAGATTTGGCAAAGTCGTGGATAATGCCAGTATATACAGGAAAGAGAGAAACAAGAAAAGAAAATCTAAGGGTAGCAGCTTGCTTTGCATACTAGATTAGGCATATATATGAATTAATTATATGTAGAAAAAATTGTGAAAGAATAAGGTATTTCGTAAGGTTACAAGATGTTTGGACCCGGTGTCAGTTCTTAGACAAACATGTATTAAATGTAGTTCGATGAAAGAATAGTCCTGGAATTCATACTCGCAGGTATACAACCACCTTTCATCCATCCTACACCCATCTTGATACAGCCAGAAGTGCTTTCCATTCATAATAATAATAATATTAAAAAAGGGAATAGTGATATGAAAACAGTGAACAAGTACATCATGATAGGAAATTGTTTTTTAAAGAGGAAATCGCATGCGAAAAGTAGGTGGTATATATTTTCAGTAATGTTGTAACATTAGTAGGTAAAGAAAAAGGAGAGCAACATTTAGAAATTATTTTAAATGAGAATGAAGAATGTCATTGCTAACGAAAGACGGTGATGAAACTGGGAAGAAGAGGAAAACAACGTGAGAAGTAATTCTATTTTCATTTCTATATACTTGAGATTATACGTAGAGGGAAATAAAATATGGATAACAACATAGAAATGTGAATAGCGGATTAACAAGGAAGAAAAAAGTTATTTTTGTCAGAACAATGGAATGAATGATAGATAACACTACCTCGAGGTATGCTTACGTAAAAGAAAGCTGTTGACTTTGGCGGAGGGTGAGAGTGCCTGATATGAACTGTTTGATAAGTGCATATGAAATGCCGAAAGTATGTTACCATGAAGTAATATAGAATGTATAAAGGATTGATTTGATAGAAAATCAGATGGCTGTCGAGACACTACATGATGATAATATGGCAATTAATGATAAAAACTTGAGCTATGATAAGGAAGAGGTGACCATAAACGAAATTAGATGAGAATGGTATGGGGAATGTAAAGGAAAATGAAATGGGTATGGAGGCAAAGGTGATAGGTGAAGGACTTAAAAAAATGAGGTGAAGAAACGGAACAATAAATGAGAGTATAAAGGATACATTGCTGTCATTGATCTAACGAAAACATTACTTAATGATAAGGATTACCATTTCCTTTGTTTTGCATTACTATTTTCTTGTTTTTTTACACACCATTTGTTCGTTTTACGTAAACTGAGGAAGGAAAAAAGTAAATGGGATAGGATTTTGATAGAAAATATTGTGAAGAATTAAAAGCAATGGAAGGAAGTCAAGAATGTGAGTGGGTGAGCAAGTCAGATAGAGATGAAAAAGTAAAGGATGCAGGTGAACATGTTAATGGAAACGAAGACAGTAGAAGATAGGTAGACTATTTCAGAAACCTGTGGATGAGGTTAGGGAAGAATTGATTTTGGTGATGAGAGGATCTAGGGAAAGGTCTGTGATGGGAATGAGAATGGCAGAACTATAAGTAAAGATTAGGTACTAAGAGCATTGAAAATGAAAACAGCTGGAATGGTACCTGGGTTGAATGGCTATCATGAGGGGTAGTGGACAAAGGGAAGAAGATAATAGTGGATTGACTAGTGAGTTTTTTTGGTGTGTGCCTAAGGCATGGAATTGTGCCGGAGAACTGGTACGATTTTGTTTTACACAAGAGAAAGGGAAAAAATTAACGTAGTAGTTAGAGGGATCGATTTCTTGGGTGTAGATGGAAAAGCATATTAGTGAGGAATACTGTGTATTTAGGAAATGTAGAAGATGCATGGATTTTTTTTAATGCGATTGCACAATAATTTTTGGCAAAAGGTAAGTATGTTTTTTTGGGAGGAACTTAATGGATTAAAAAATTACAGGGTCGACAGGAAGTCATAATGACAGGTATTGAAGATATATGGGATAGGGGGAACTAGTAAGGGCCTTTAAAAGCTTTTACATGATTTTGTGTTAGTATTGGGAGTAGTGAAAGCGAGTTGTTTGAGGTGAACGTGGGACTCCATAGGGGTTGTGTTATGTCTCTATGGCTGTTCAATGTATACATGGATGGGACGGTACGGCAGGTAGATATGAAGATGTAGAGGATTGGAGGTTGTGAGAGATAGTGGAAGGA
>NC_134791.1:60359993-60369993 GCF_046742065.1 Oratosquilla oratoria
CCTATCTCATTCCCTATTAAACACACAATAGATGGTGATATTTTCGTTTCGCTTATTTCGTGAAAACTCCATTTTTTTCTCTTATTTGAACGACTACGTAATTGTCACTTGGCGATGAAACGCATACATTTGAATATTCATGACGACCACTTTTGTATCCCTTATTCTTTTTCTTTCTGTCGATATTTTTTTTATTTTGTCACCGGAAGTTATTACGTCGCCTTCATTCCTCCATTTTCATAAAACTATAATTACTGTTGTTTCCGGAGTTCAATCTATGATTACATTATATGGGTTCTCGTTATATGATGCTCTACAGAAATGTGAGCACGACAGAAAACTGTATAATTGGTGTGGCACAGTCATCTCCTCGTAATTAGCTATGGTTCATTTACAAGTATTTTGTACATAGTGCTTTCGAGGTTAAAGTGCGCAGTAGGTGAGCCGACTTGGGCGCGAGCGTCCAAAGACGAGAAACCAGAAAAATATGATCCTTTTCTTCTTGTGTCAGCGTTTGACGATGCTATGGGCATACGGTCTTCAATCCTTATTCAACAATAGAAGCATTCATGCATTGTTAACTTGCACTGTGGTCAAGGGCCGAAATATTGAATAAAAAAACTCGTTTATAAAACATTTTATTTAACCATTTCACTAGAAATCCCGTCCCACAACTGAATATTTTGTTTAGCATGTTCCAGACAATTTCAGCATTCTTTCAGTGCTCAAGAGTACAAACCAAAGAAGTTGTCCCTTTATAGGACGGATTAACAGAGTAGAGACACCCATATAATCACCCTTACCCATTCAAAAAACCCATTCTTTGTCCATCCCATCTTAGCACCTCGTGGATGATAAATTCATAGGGAGTGGGTCTTATTATATTTTAATGAAGGCGTTCTTGATTGTTTTAACCATTTCCTTCACTAGACAATTGGAAATGTCCTAGCAAGATACAGAACAAAATATAGAGATATTCTACTGAGTTAAAGTGTTGATATATGCCTGGTGTCTTCAGCGACAGTCAAGCCAGTTCATAACTAAGTCAGTTCCATTGATCTTGGGCCGACAAACAAACAGGCTGCGTTGCGATCCAGTCAAAGACTTGTTTACTTAATCATTTGATCAACTTATCGTTAATTCAGCAACTTCCATGAGTGAATTATAACTATTTATTTATATATATATATATATATTGATTGATTGATTGATTGATTGATTGATTGATTGATTGATTGATTGATTGATTGATTGATTGATTGATTGATTTGTTCATTTATTTATTTATTTATTTATTTATTCATTTATTTATTTATTTATTTATTACTTATTTCTTTATTTACTTATTTAATTTGTTTATTTATTCATTTGTTTATTTGTTTATTTACTTATTTATTCATTTATCTATTTATTTATTTTTATTTATTTATTTATTTATTTATTTATTTATTTATTTACATATTTATTTATTAATTTATTTACTTATTTATTTATTTATCAATTTATAGATTTATAAATTTATTTATTAATCTATTTATTTATCTATTTATTTATTTGTTTGTTTGTTTATTGGTACACATAATGCTCCAAGATAAATGGAATTTTCTGGTACACATCATATTCATTTTCGATGTCCTCTGGTAACTCAAACACATTCGGTTAATTTTTAGTTGAATCACATTCACATGACATCCTCGGCAGAATTATTTTTTACAGCTATTCTTACCATAATAATGATGGCTTAGTGGATGAGGTAAAGTCTCTGCTGGACTTCGTGGGATTCATTCTTAGGTACGAACGTTATGTACAAACTAGGTCCTTGACCTAGGCACTCCTAGAGCCGGGCCTTTACCTCGGCACTCCTCCTGCCAGTTACGTGACATGGGCAGTCCTATCTCCAACGGCACAGCCTTTCAGTAATAAATTATAAAGGGATGAGGGGTAGGTTTTGTGTGTTGCCGTATATGAAATGTGTTAGTTATCAAATATAGTTTTGGGTATTGGTTCCGTTATATAGGGGTTAGTGGTATGGTTGGTGGGAGTGGATAGATATAGTGTATATATGTTAAGTTACGGTAATGCAATTGGGGAAGGTATGAAAAAGGGTTCAATGGGTCTGTCTGGTGACATTTGGCATCTCGTGTGGTAACATTGTTGGGGAGTCTTGTTGTCTTACTTTGCATCGAGACAGATGGTTTGAGATTTGGAAATCGGCGAGTCTGCAATATTTGAGGTCTTGCCAAAGACGAGTACCATGTCGCAAGTGTGTGAATCACGTGTGTGGTTGGTGATGGTTAGTGACGGCTACATTGTCTCTCCGACCTTTTAAGATACGTCCGTGACAGTGGGGTTTGGCATACAAGATAAAGTCGAGATAGTGAGGTTGGGCATACAAAAAAAAAAAAAAAAAAAAAAAAGACATGATAATTTGTCGAGCTGTTAGTAGGAGACATTGACATGTAAAATTGATAGGAATGAGTAAAAAAGGTGGGTTTACGTATATTATCATATCTTGAATGTGTTCAATAAAGCTATGTAAAAATCACTCACGTACATTCTCTTTCCAATGAGAATTATTTTTCTTATCACTTGCACTGAGTATATTTGTTCAATGAGAATTTATGTCACTTTAGTTCGGGGGTCTCATTTATATATATGTAGTTTGTTCATGGGTACGCTTTGACTAGAGGCAAAACTTTAATGAAGACATGACATCCTAAAATTATCTGTTAGTTTATTTTCAACGTAAATGTGTTAGTATATGTAAGGCTAAATATAGTAATAAATTTTAGTTCATTATGATAAGTACATACATACATAAATGCATATGTGTATACATACATACATATATATATATATATATATATATATATATGTATACATATATATTATATATGTATGTATGCATATTTATATATATTTATGCATATATATATATATATATGTATGTATATATATATATATATATATATATATATATATATATAAATTTTATCCCACAATCGGAAAAAGGAGACACTAATGTCGAACGTTCTGTATATTTCGATCACCAAATGTGACCCTCTTCAGCAGAATGAACAGTTGGTGATCGAAATATACAGAACGTTCGACATTAGTGTCTCCTTTTTCCGACTGTGGGATAAAAAGTTTATTTTACTAATGTGCCACGACATTACTTTATTGTGATATATGTATATACACATATATATCAATATATATACGTATGTACTTATATATACGTATATACATTTTATATATATATATATATATATATATATATATATATATATATATGGAAGAAAGTATACGCTGGACTCATCGTTTGCCAATTTAAATTGGCAAACGACGAGTCCAGCGTAGTATATGTTTGTTTTTTGTATTAGCTGTTGATTGATATGTATAGTAATTTTTTTGGTAGATCTATGTGGATTGGAGACTTATTTACATGTTGGACTACTTTGATATAAAGAATCGGAAGTGAGTTATGTGATCACTTTATATCTTGGTATTTTAGGATCTGTTAAAGCATTGTTTCTATTATATCTGTATACACTTATTGGTTTCTTTATGACATACTATTTATATTAAATGTGTTTACATGTGTAAATATTTGGGGGGAGATAGGGTACATTACGTGACGAGTAGTGTTGCTTTGGTAGCACTATAGTTGACACCGTGGGTAGTTGGAAACTGACGTAGACTGAAGGTGTTGATTCGTAGCTGATATTGTTGACTGTATATATTGCTGGGATTGCAATTTTCAGTTGACACTTTGTATATCTCGCGGAGGGTGGCGGTGGGTGGAGTGTGTGGTTGTAGGTTAAGGTGGGTAGAGTTGAACGATGCAGAAGTGCTGAGGTGGTCAAAGGAAGAGCTCAGGCGATGCAAAGTTCCTGGTCCTTGGTGGAAGGGGGTGGAGGTGGGTGGAAGGCAGCAGGTAGGTTAAACGACTCCGAGCTTAACCGTCGCAAAATTCATATCTTTGCTGGTCATGAAGGAGGCGGAGGCGGGTGGAGGGCAGGGTCTCGTCGTGCTCCTGAATTATAAAAATGAAAATTAGTGGGAGTAGATGGTTTATATTCATGATGACTGGTGACGTTAGTAGGGGACGGCGTATGTGGAGATGCCTCTAAACGAGTTTCATCGGCGTGGGGTCCAGTGTGTTGTGACTGAAGTCGTTGGGGTACTGGGTCGTCCTTCAAGTCGGTGCGCTGGATCTTTACAGCTGATTGGAGTCGTCTGGTTTCTGCTGGAGAAGTAGAGAGGTCAGTGGTATTACTTACCGTGTGGGTCGTTTGCTGAGGGGGCAAGAATAGTTCTGCTGGATAACTGTCTCGGGAGTTTGGCGGGAGTGGAGGGTGTGTGACTCATCGTTGTCACGGGCGGTTTAGTGTAGGGAGGTGGGTGCTTGATTAAAAATGTTGCTCGCTTGGAGGTGCTCGGAGCTAATGGGAATCTTGTGGTTTGATTAAAGCTCAATCACTTGGAAGGTGGGTGCAGCTGAATGGAGTGTTGTGGTTTGATCACCTGGGATGTTTGCGTAGCTGATTGGAATATTGTAATTTGATTGAAGTTCGATCACCTGGGAGGTGGGTGTAGCTGATTGGAGTCTTGATGCGGTGATGGGTTGAGTTGAGAGACGTGTTCTCTTATTCTGACGGCAGTCTCTGTGCAGACAGTTGTCATTTGATTAGTAGCGTACTGCCACCAGGTGGTTTAAAATCGAATGTCTTACGATTTCACCACAAATTGTGGGTTACAACTGCAAGTCACATCATTGGCGATCAGCAGATGTTCTTAGAAGTCAGAAAGTCGTCTCAAAGGGAGTGGTTGGTGGAGAGGTGGTGTAGAGATGTGCCGCTGGCGTGGAATCGTGCTGACGGTGCGCTGGACTTGCTTGAAATCGATGTGATTTCATCGATGTTTAATGCGGAATTGAATTAAATCCTGTGGCTTAATTCCGGGGACTTTGATTGAAGATATGTGAAGTCGAAGACAGTTGTTGTCTTCATCTTAGTAGTCTGTTCATCGAAATGGTAGGCGTGACCGTTAGGCGACCTGGTAGGCGTGGTTTGGGTTGTTGAGGACGACGATTTCAGTCGGGTCTCTAGTGATATGGCGTGGGAACACCGCTTGCCACCATTGTAACAAAACAAATATGTTTTGCTACATGTAATGGTGGTTTAGCGGATGAGGTAAAGTCTCTGCTGGACTTTGTAGGATTTATTCTTAGGTACGAAGATTATGTATAAACTAGGTCCTTGACCTAGGCAGCTTTAGTGCCAGGTACGTGACCTAGGCAGCTCTAGTGACGGGCCTTGACCTCGACACTCCTCCTGCCAGGCACGTGACCTGGGCAGTCCTATCTCCAACGGGGTAGGTTTTGTGTGTTGCCGTATATAAGATGTGTTAGTCATCAAATATAGTTTTGGGTGTTGGTTTCGCTGCATAGGTGTTAGCTGTATGGTTGGTGGGAGTATATAGATATGGTGTATATATGCTAAGTTACGGTAATGTAAATGGGAAAGGTATGAGAAAGGGTTCAATGGGTCTGTCTGGTGACATTTGGCATCTCGCGTGGTGACACTGTGGGGGAGTCTTGTTGTTGTCTTACTTTGCATTGAGACAGATGTTTTGAGATTTGGAGATCGGCAAGTCTGCAATATTGGAGGTCTTGCCAAAAACGAGTACCATTTTGTATGTGTGTGGATCACGTGTGTGGTTGGTGATTGTTAGTGACGGTTACAGTATCAAAAAGAGCTGAAATATCATCATTATGTGGAAATGTTTTTAGATATTCATATAGATAGTTGACTTTTAATTCTAACTATAGGTGACTTCCACTTGATCTAGTTGTCAGAGCACACAATAAGTACGTGACAAATTCAGCCACAATTGAATGCATGTTGGCTTAGGATCTCAACTTTGAGTCAAGCATGATCGTGAAACTGTCATTGTAAATTAAATCAATCTTAATGTTCAAAATTGCAAATAATTCCAAATGCGTTTGTTTATGATGGCTGCTTCTTTTACATGACAGAATGTTCCCATACACTAGATGAATTAAGTAAGATGAAAGTTGCCTGCCTTCATAGGGTTGAATGGTTTTATGATTCTGGCAACATATTTCTTATTTAAAGGCTTAATAAAAATGTAAACGTGCCCTTACGTAAGAGTATAAGTCCAACATGATTTAACTTTATCAACACTTCGATACGAATACCTATTTTAACTTTGGTTGAGATATAATAGAGATCATATGAAGATTGTTACAACTAAGATGAAAAGACTTACAAGATATATAGACTTCGTAATTTTTCTTTATTAGAATGCCATAGATATCAATTTATCTCTAACCTCTACATTTATTGCTCAGAAATTAATTGACTTACGAAAAAGTTAAAAACTACCATGAGACCTTTCGACCAACAAGTCCAGATATAAAAAAGTAGATTCAATACAAAAAAATCAATAAACTGTTCTCTAGACTTAAATTTAAGACTATGAACTGTTTTATATGTGATCATCTTCACAAAAGTGCCTAGTAACTGATAGTTCATACGATAGTTGACTCCTTTATCACATACATATCGACATTTGATGAATTCGTAGTGCTGCTCAACCTGATAGAATTTGCACTCACTCTGGCTGGACACAATTGAATTTACATGCAACGGAAGTAAAATGGAAGGAATATAAAAGAGAAATTTGCCAACCTTTTCCTATTTTCAATATCAGTTTCCATTCGTGTGTCTCGCCAGTTATAAAAAAAAGAAAAATATATAATATACCAATGCAAGCGGTTTTAGATCTATGGCACAGTCAATTAACTTCGTATATATACTACCACGGAAATATTATATTGAGGTACCTAAAACAACAGTTGCGTCACACACCTTATCGGAGGTCCTAATGAAGAAGAATGCATATAAAAATAGTTTCTTATTTCCTAAAATTACGTTGAATTAAAGACCGACAGAATTTGTGCGACTTTGAAGACAACAAAAATAAATTTAGAGGATAACATGTGAACGAGGTTGAGCTAAAATTTAATAGGATATTTATAAGATAATAGATGGTATCGGAAATAAACATTATGTGAACCAAATTACCTTACTTATCTTCATGCATTGTCTATTGAAAAAAGTTTACTTCACTCACGGAATAGATTGAATTAAAGATAGATGGTTAAAATGATCAAATAAATAACTCTTTCTATAACTATACAAGCACACACACACACACACACACACACACACACACACACACACACACACACACACACACACACACACACACACACACACACACACACACACACACACACACACACACACACACACACACACACACACACACACACACATATATATATATATATATATATATATATATAATATATATATATATATATATATATATATATAAAATATACATATATAATATACATATAATATATATATATACATATATATATATATATATATACATATATATACATATATGCGTGTGTGTGTAGGGGAAAGGATGGCAGTGAGTTGGAAGTACGTCTTAAAGGAGAGAAGCTGGAAGAAGTGAATAGCTCTAGGTATTTTGGGTCGCATGAGGCAGAAAAGGGAGGAATGGAGGCGGAGGTAAGTTGTATATTGAGAGAAGTAAGTAAATGCCTTGGGGGTGTAAAAAGTATTATGAGAAATAGGCAACTGGAAATAAATACAAAGAGGAGATTGTATTAATGGGTGATTGTGCCGACAGCGATGCATGAGGCAGATATTTTGAACTTATGAGAGGCAGAGAGGAAAAGTTGAAATATGTGTGATATGAAATGTCTGAGAAGTATGGTGGAGGCTACTAGGTTGGATAGAGTGAGAAATGAGGAGGTGGGGAAGAGAGTGGGGGTGGAAAATGAAATGGCAGATAGAGCTGATGAAAGATTATTGGGATGGTTTGGACGCATGGAAACAATGAGTGATAAAGGTTTAGTGAAAAAGGTGTGGAAGGCAGAGGTAGAGGGAGTGAACTTTAAGGGACGCCCAATAATGAGGTGGATGGATGGGGGTGAAAGGGGCGTTGATCATGAGGGAAATGCCTGTTGAGCAAGGAAAGGAGAAGCCTGGAGATATGGATGAGTGGAAATGACTGTATATGGGTGATACTCTTATATAAGGAGGAGAAGGATGGGAGATAGGAAGGAAGCGGGTGCTTATGTACGAAAGATATTTTGACGCATCCTGAAGGGATTTTTCCTCTTCTCTTTTTCTGCATGATGGGACGGATAGGTGGATGTGCCGATTAAATGAAGTGGCCTTGCACTGGATGTACAATGGCTTGCTCCATTACGTTTGACACAGGTGAGTTGGCGGATACTGGGATGGCCCATCATCCGTGAGAAATTGAGAAACGAGGAGTAGAAAGGGTGGTGGAGGGGAGTGAAATGGGTGGTAATAGGTACGTTTCTCTGACTTAGCTACCTCCCTTATAAGGCGAAAGAAATCGTGGTATTTCGATACATAGAGGAATACATAGATACATTCATATATATATATATATATATATATATATATATATATATATATATATATATATATATATGTATATACCTAAAAACATGACAATCCGCCGCGAAGGGCGGAGACAGAGGGGAAAGTGTAAGATCAGAAGGCAAGCGGAGTCAAGATTGATGGGGGAGCGGGGTCAGGTGAGTGAACATCTTTGATCAGACGGATGACAGCAAGCCGTGAGATTATGTCCGGAGAACATGAACCTTTGGAGATGTTCAAGTTCGGACATTCCTCGATTAAGGCGGATTCAACATTTATTCTTGGGTGTGTGTGTGCGTGTAAGGTCACAGCACTATCCATAGATCGGTCATACGAGGTCTGAGCTCTCTTCCGGGAGGGAAATAGCTGTCGATCACGAGTCCAGCACGTGATCCAAAGACCAAGGTGAATACACACACATAGGTTTACACACACACACACACACACACACACACACACACACACACACACACACACACACACACACACACACACACACACACACACACACACACACACACACACACACACACACACACACACACACACACACACACACACACACATATATATATATATATATATATACATACATACATATATATATATATATATATATATATATATACATACATATATATATATATATATATATATATACATACATATATATATATATACATATATTTGTGTATATATACACACACACACATATATACATATATATATATATATATACATACATACATATATTTGTATATATATACATATATATATATATATATATATATGTATATGTATATATATACGCATACTTACATTTAAGTGTTTGTATATGTATTTGTGTATGAGCAAGCTAATTTGTCTAAACTATTATATAAGTGAGCAATTAATAGAATTCTGTTGCTTGCTCGAATGTTAATAGCTGCAATAATTCATATGAAAAATAATATAATTTTACTTAATACTGCTCGTATAAAAAATTGGCTCTAGGTTATCTAACTTGTTTTTTTATAACTTATTAGATTTCTTCGTTTTAATAAAATTGCACCAAACTATGTTTAAACTTTTAGCGCGTCGAGAAGAGGCGTTTGATCTATAATGTTTAGCTGAATAAAAATATATTAAAAGAATTAAAAAAAAGGATAAATAAGATAGTTAATTGATTTGAGAACAAGAAAGGGAGAGGTAGAACAAAGACACCAGCACAAACAAACTGTATATAAACCCAATAACGATAAAAGCAGACAGTGAAGAGGAAGGTATTGGAAAAAAAAGTACAAAGTAAGATAATTGAAATCAATGAAAGCTCCAATGAAAAGGGAAAATGTAGGGAAATCGGTGGGCAAGATAAAACAATACAATGAAAGATGCTATAAACGATTTATATATCAAAAAAGACAATTATCGTACCAAGATTCATGAAATAATGCTTGTATGAGTAATTGATGTATATAAAT
>NC_134791.1:60377493-60379214 GCF_046742065.1 Oratosquilla oratoria
CCCGGCTTCGAAGCCCCATTCTCTTACTGACTTTTCTAAGCTCGCGAGACCGTATTTCCCTTTATGTCATTGGTCCTAATGGGCAGTCCTCAGAGCTTCGCCTTCGCCCTTCATATTCCTTTTCCTTGTATACAGAAACATACGCGCTTCAGACTTCGTTCACCCTCCTTTCAGGGAATACTTCTGACTTTCCGGCAGAGACCTTTTTTATTTATTTATTTTTTTTTTTTTTTTTATTCTTCGAGCTCTCGGTCGTTGTTGTTTTTGTTCTTGATGCTCGCATATTGTACGGTTCTTGTAGTTGTTCTTATCCTTCATCCGTCTTCTACTGTTCACTTCTTCTTCTTCAAACTTCTTCTTCATACTACTCCTCTTCTTCTTCTTCTTCCTTCTCTTCTTTCTTCTTCTTCTTCTTCTTCTTCTTCTTCTTCTTCATCTTTCTTTCATACTTCTCTTCTCTTCTTATCCTTCTCCCTTCTCCTCCTCCTCCCTCCTCCTCCTCCTCCTCATTCTTTCTTCTTCTTCTTCTTTATCTTCTCTCTTCTTCTTCCTCTCTTCTGCTTCTTCTTCTTCTGCCTTCTGTTCTTCTTCTTCTGCTTCTCTTTCTTCTTCTTCTTCTTCTTCTTCTTCTTCTTCTTCTTCTTCTTCCTCTTCTATCTTCTTCTTCTCGTTTCTTTTTCTTATCTTTTTCTTTTTCTTTGTTCCCCTTTTTCATCCTTTTCTGTTTTCTTTCTTCTTCATCATCTTCGTCTTTTTTTTTTTTTTTTGACCACAGTGTTTCACACTATAATATATCTTTCTTTTCCTACACACGGACACGATTCCTCACTTTCCCTCCTCTACTCTCATACTCTGGACCCTTTCAAACTCAATTCGTCACACCTCGTATTTCCTTTCCTGTCCTCAATTTTCCTTCCTCTCCGAATTGTCTTTTCTCGCACCGAACCTCTGTATCGGTGAATTCATTGATCTTCTATCTCCCTCCAGGCCATACTTGGAGGCCCTCCCATTTCCTCTATCAACAGCACCATAACATCAAAACCTTTCTTCACTATCCTCTGGGTAACCAAATATGGCACTTACTTATAACTTGGTCCTGGAAGGAGAATTTACTTGCAGAATAATCTCACCTCGATTTGGTCTTCAAAATCTGGCAACCCACCTACACTTTTGAAGGTGCACCCCACGTTAAGTTGGTAGTCAGATTCTAATTCTGGCCTAACATCTCTAACTATTTAACTCGAACTCTATTTTCTCCACTTTATAACATTAGGAGAGATGGCAACCAGTGCTTCTCCTATCTCATCCTACCCATTGGGTGTATTTCATAAACAGCGCTCACTGATGCAGCTCAGACAATAGTACATTTGTTTTTCCAGAGCGGATCTATAGGAAGGCTGGAGGAAACACATCACCTGCTACTGTAAGTGCTGAGGGATTTCCCCTGTCAATGGGACTCAAGACAACAATTATCATAATTACTTAGTGTCATTTTTTTCTTTTTCCAGTGTATCCAAGCATCATCCCATTTCCCCCACCTGTAAACATCATTCTTTGTATTAACCCTTTCTATTCCACCCTTTCCACTGAAGCCAACACGGATAGTGTGCTACCCGACACCTTCCCAAACATAGCCCCGCGTCCTTTATATCCTTCACTTAACACATTCCCTGTCTGTCACCCTCTACTGAATTACCGTCGTGTCCCCTTACCCTCCATTT
>NC_134791.1:60389714-60394714 GCF_046742065.1 Oratosquilla oratoria
GGCTGCTTCTTTTACATGACAGAATGTTCCCATACACTAGATGAATTAAGTAAGATGAAAGTTGCCTGCCTTCATAGGGTTGAATGGTTTTATGATTCTGGCAACATATTTCTTATTTAAAGGCTTAATAAAAATGTAAAAGTGCCCTTACGTAAGAGTATAAGTCCAACATGATTTAACTCTATCAACACTTCGATATGAATACCTATTTTAACTTTGGTTGAGATATAATAGAGATTATATGAAGATTGTTACAACTAAGATGAAAAGACTTACAAGATATATAGACTTCGTAATTTTTCTTTATTAGAATGCCATAGATATCAATTTATCTCTAACCTCTACATTTATTGCTCAGAAATTAATTGACTTATGAAAAAGTTAAAAACTACCATGAGCCCTTTCGACCAACAAGTCCAGATATAAAAAAGTAGATTCAATACAAAAAAATCAATAAACTGTTCTCTAGACTTAAATTTAAGACTATGAACTGTTTTATATGTGATCATCTTCACAAAAGTGCCTAGTAACTGATAGTTCATACGATAGTTGACTCCTTTATCACATACATATCGACATTTGATGAATTCGTAGTGCTGCTCAACCTGATAGAATTTGCACTCACTCTGGCTGGACACAATTGAATTTACATGCAACGGAAGTAAAATGGAAGGAATATAAAAGAGAAATTTGCCAACCTTTTCCTATTTTCAATATCAGTTTCCATTCGTGTGTCTCGCCAGTTATCAAAAAAGAAAAATATATAATATACCAATGCAAGCGGTTTTAGATCTATGGCACAGTCAATTAACTTCGTATATATACTACCACGGAAATATAATATTCAGGTACCTAAAACAACAGTTGCGTCACACACCTTATCGGAGGTTCTAATGAAGAAGAATGCATATAAAATTAGTTTCTTATTTCCTAAAATTACGTTGAATTAAAGACCGACAGAATTTGTGCGACTTTGAAGACAACAAAAATAAATTTAGAGGATAACATGTGAACGAGGTTGAGCTAAAATTTAATAGCATATTTATAAGATAATATATGGTATCGGAAATAAACATTATGTGAACCAAATTACTTTACTTATCTTCATGCATTGTCTATTGAAAAAAGTTCACTTCACTCACGGAATAGATTGAATTAAAGATAGATGGTTAAAGTTATCAAATAAATAACTCTTTCTATAACTATACAAGCACAAACACAAACACAAACACAAACACGCACACACACACACACACACACACACACACACACACACACACACACACACACACACACACACACACACACACACACACACACACACACACACACACACATACACACACACACACACACACACACACACACACACACACACACACACACACACACACACACACACACACACACATATATATATATATATATATAATATATATATACATATATATATATATATATATATAAATTATATATATATATATATATATGTATATATGTATATATATATATAAATTATATATACATATATATATACATATATATACATACATATATGCGTGTGTGTGTAGGGTAAAGGATGGCAGTGAGTTGGAAGTACGTCTTAAAGGAGAGAAGCTGGAAGAAGTGAATAGCTCTAGGTATTTTGGGTCGCATGAGGCAGAAAAGGGAGGAATGGAGGCGGAGGTAAGTTGTATATTGAGAGAAGTAAGTAAATGCCTTGGGGGTGTAAAAAGTATTATGAGAAATAGGCAACTGGAAATAAATACAAAGAGGAGATTGTATTAATGGGTGATTGTGCCGACAGCGATGCATGAGGCAGATATTTTGAACTTATGAGAGGCAGAGAGGAAAAGTTGAAATATGTGTGATATGAAATGTCTGAGAAGTATGGTGGAGGCTACTAGGTTGGATAGAGTGAGAAATGAGGAGGTGGGGAAGAGAGTGGGGGTGGAAAATGAAATGGCAGATAGAGCTGATGAAAGATTATTGGGATGGTTTGGACGCATGGAAACAATGAGTGATAAAGGTTTAGTGAAAAAGGTGTGGAAGGCAGAGGTAGAGGGAGTGAACTTTAAGGGACGCCCAATAATGAGGTGGATGGATGGGGGTGAAAGGGGCGTTGATCATGAGGGAAATGCCTGTTGAGCAAGGAAAGGAGAAGCCTGGAGATATGGATGAGTGGAAATGACTGTATATGGGTGATACTCTTATATAAGGAGGAGAAGGATGGGAGATAGGAAGGAAGCGGGTGCTTATGTACGAATGATATTTTGACGCATCCTGAAGGGATTTTTCCTCTTCTCTTTTTCTGCATGATGGGACGGATAGGTGGATGTGCCGATTAAATGAAGTGGCCTTGCACTGGATGTACAATGGCTTGCTCCATTACGTTTGACACAGGTGAGTTGGCGGATACTGGGATGGCCCATCATCCGTGAGAAATTGAGAAACGAGGAGTAGAAAGGGTGGTGGAGGGGAGTGAAATGGGTGGTAATAGGTACGTTTCTCTGACTTAGCTACCTCCCTTATAAGGCGAAAGAAATCGTGGTATTTAGATACATAGATGAATACATGGATACATTCATATATATATATATATATATATATATATATATATATATATATATATGTATATATATATATGTTGAGACATTCTGACAGGTTGATGTAAGCGGAATAGGAAACACAGGAGTCTTAGTCTTGAGTTTATTCCTGACTAGTTTCGCAGGTATGCGAAACTAGTCAGGAATAAACTCAAGACTAAGACTCCTGTGGTTCCTATTCCGCTTACATCATATATATATATATATATATATATATATATATATATAT
Source organism: Oratosquilla oratoria (assembly GCF_046742065.1). NCBI lineage: Eukaryota > Metazoa > Arthropoda > Malacostraca > Stomatopoda > Squillidae > Oratosquilla > Oratosquilla oratoria. The sequence continues at coordinate 60,392,550 of NC_134791.1, forward strand.
ATATATATATATATATATATATATATATATATATATATGTCTATACCTAAAAACATGACAATCCGCCGCGAAGGGTGGAGACAGAGGGGAAAGTGTAAGATCAGAAGGCAAGCGGAGTCAAGATTGATGGGGGAGCGGGGTCAGGTGAGTGAACATCTTTGATCAGACGGCTGACAGCAAGCCGTGAGATTATGTCCGGAGAACATGAACCTTTGGAGATTTTCAAGTTCGGACATTCCTCGATTAAGGAGGATTCAACATTTATTCTTGGGTGTGTGTGTCATACGAGGTCTGAGCTCTCTTCCGGGAGGGAAATAGCTGTCGATCACGAGTCCAGCACGTGATCCAAAGACCAAGGTGAATACACACACACACACACACACACACACACACACACACACACACACACACACACACACACACACACACACACACACACACACACACACACACACACACACACACATATATATATATATATATATATATATACATTCATACATATATTATATATATATATATACATATATATATATATATATATATATATATACGCATAATTATATTTAAGTGTTTGTATATGTATTTGTGTATGAGCAAGCTAATTTGTCTAAACTATTATATAAGTGAGCAATTAATAGAATTCTGTTGCTTGCTCGAATGTTAATAGCTGCAATAATTTATATGAAAAATAATATAATTTTACTTAACACTGCTCGTATAAAAAATTGGCTCTAGGTTATCTAACTTGTTTTTTTATAACTTATTAGATTTCTTCGTTTTAATAAAATTGCACCAAACTATGTTTAAACTTTTAGCGCGTCGAGAAGAGGCGTTTGATCTATAATGTTTAGCTGAATAAAAATATATTAAAAGAATAAAAAAAGGATAAATAAGATAGTTAATTGATTTGAGAACAAGAAAGGGAGAGGTAGAACAAAGACACCAGCACAAACAAACTGTATATAAACCCAATAACGATAAAAGCAGACAAAGTAAGATAATTGAAATCAATGAAAGCTCCAATGAAAAGGGAAAATGTAGGGAAATCAGTGGGCAAGATAAAACAATACAATGAAAGATGCTATAAACGATTTATATATCAAAAAAGACAATTATCGTACCAAGATTCATGAAATAATGCTTGTATGAGTAATTGATGTATATAAATAGTAAGAGGATCAAAACTGGAGAACTATGCTAAACAAGGTAAAGCAGGAAGGAATTATTGTGTTAATAAGGTGCTGAATATTCAACCTGTTTGTGAAAAAAATATTTTCAATAAGTGTTCCTAATGTTATAATGAAATTCTATGTTCCTAATAGATAAGGAAATAATTAAAAACTTTTGTTTATTAAACGATTAGTTCTGAATTTGATTACGAGAGAAGAGGGACACTGTCTTTACATTTACAGACCTGATGAAAATAAGGATATATACTAATATTAGATACGCAATCTCAACAAATAAATGAGACTCTTTCACTGGCTAATAATAAAAACGTTTGTAAAAATATTTGTATGCTTTTACAAAGAAAATACAAAAAAATGAATACAAAAAATTTAGCACACAAAATTAAATACAAGCAGAACAACTTAAATATCAAGGCGTTTCGCAGATATTTCTGCAACCTCAGTTGAAGTGAAGAAAAAGGAAAAGAGAGCATGTTTTAAATAGAATGAAAAGCAGGGAAAGTCACCGTGTTGAAACTGGGGGAGGCTTCTCGTAGTCTACGGAACACGGATAGAGATTGGTTAGCGGAAAGGGTACTCGAAGAGATCATTTCCGGCTTCGGCGCCAATCTGCCTCTCAGTCTTTCAGAACGACGTATGGCTGTACGTTCTTCCCTTTGGCGGGGGAATGGAAGGCCTCTGTGGAGGAGACTCCGATTTCCTGGGTTTGTCCATCTGGCTCTTCCGAACAGGTTTCATGCTAGGGAGGAGAGCGAAGTCATTTACTTTCCTATTAATGGCAGGTTGCAGATCCTTTATCCAAATGGGTTCCAGGATGGCCAAGGGCTGTGGGTCATCTTCTTTTGCCACAACTTCGATGTTTTAGTCCATCATCTCTCTATCGAGATGGCGTTGGTGCTGGGTCCAGTGGTATTGCTTAGGTCCTCCGTGTTGCAACTGCATGTTGATTCTTCTGGATAGTGTAGTGGCCGT
>NC_134791.1:60399714-60412214 GCF_046742065.1 Oratosquilla oratoria
CCACTCTTCTCATCCTTCCTTCCGTTTTTCCTCCGCTTCTCTTTCTACATTCGAGGTATCTCTTCCTGTTATCTCCTCCTCTAGATTCCCTTTGTGTTCCTTTCTTTACAGCCTTCTCGTCCATGTGTCCCTTCCGTGTAGAGCTTCCCTTTTCAAAACCCCAATTTCTAGTCCCCTCACCTCCAGTTCCCTCACCCCTTTACTACTTCTCCGCTCAACACACTCCCTTTATATCCTCTCTCCCATTTAGCGCTGTCTCTGTCCCTAGTACCTCGGCTTCCATATTTCTTCCACTTCCTCTTTCTCGACCCTCCTTCTTTTTTCTCCCACTATCAATGATCCTTTTTCTCTCTCTTTCTCTTATATCTGGCGCTAAATTCAGACCACTTTTTTCTGAGTCCCATTCACGGCATTTGCTGTTCATCCTTCTCTTCCACATTCACCTCTCCTCTGCCATTTCCCTTCCTCTTCTTTCTCTTCCCCAGTCTTCTGCAGCTCCTTTTTATATTCCTCATATTTCCATCTTTTTACCTCTTGGTCTCCTTCTGTTGTTTTCCTACTCCCCATTCCTCCTCTACGACTTTCTTAATCTCTTTCTCTTCTCTCTTTGTTCTCTTCCTCACGAGGCTACTCCTTTTCTTACCTTATCTTTTGCATCTCTATCCTCCCCCTTTTCTTCTTCTTCGTCTTCCTCCTTTGCCTTTTCCCATTCCTGCAATTTCTTCATCCTTCTTTCCCATCTCATTCACATTCTCTTCCTATTTCTATTCACTTTCTTGGTCCCTTTCCTTCTCTCTCCTCTTCTTACTTATATTCCACACCATTTCTCTTTTTCATCCTCAGCCTCATTTGCCATCCTCATCTTCCAGCCTCTCCTTTCAATCCTCCAACTTTACCCTCCTCTCCTTCCGTCTCTCTTCTCTTGCTTTTCCTTCTTCTTCCACGTCAACCAGAGGCTCTTTTCACTCACTCCTTATTGATGTTCCCCTTTTTTCCATACATGCCTTTTCCGCCCGCTTCGAAGCCCCATTCTCTTACTGACTTTTCTAAGCTCGCGAGACCGTATTTCCCTTTATGTCATTGTCTATGGCAGTCCTCAGAGCTTCGCCTTCGCCCTTCATATCCCTTTTCCTTGTATACAGAAACACGCCTTCGACTTCGTTCCTCTCCTTCAGGAATACTTTGACTTTCCGGCAGACCTTTATTTTTTATTTATTTTTTTTCCTCGAGCTCTCGTCGTTGTTGTTTTTGTTCTTGATGCTCCTATTGTCGTTGTTGTAGTTGTTCTTATCCTTCATCGTCTACTTTCACTTCTTCTTCTTCTTCTTCTTCTTCTTCTTCTTCTTCTTCTTCTTCTTCTTCTTCTTCTTCTTCTTCTTCTTCTTCTTCTTCTTCTTCTTCTTCTTCTCCTTCTCCTCCTCCTCCTCCTCCTCCTCCTCCTCCTCTTTCTTCTTCTTCTTCTTCTCCTTCTTCTTCTTCTTCTTCTTCTTTCTTCTTCTTCTTCTTCTTCTTCTTCTTCTACTTCTTCTTTCTTCTTTTTTCTTCTTCTTCTTCTTCTTCTTCTTCTTCTTCTTCTTCTTCTTGTTCTTCTTCTTCTTCTTTTCTTTCCTTTTTCTTCTTCTTTTTCTTCATCTTCTTTTTCTTCTTCATCTTTTTCTTCTTCATCATCTTCGTCTTTTTTTTTTTTTTTTACCACGTGTTTCACCTATATATATCTTTCTCCTACACACGGACACGTTCCTCACTTTCCCTCCTCTCTCTCCTCGTCCTCTGGAACCTTTCAACTCATCGTCACACCTCGTATTTCCTTTCCTGTCCTCAATTTTCCTCTCCGAATGTCTTTTCTCCACCGAACCTCTGTATCGTGAATTCATTGATTCTATCTCCCTCCAGGCCATACTTGGAGCCCTCCCCTTTCCTCTATCAAAGCACCATAACATCAAACCTTTCTTCTCTTCCTCTGGTAACCAAATATGGCACTTACTTATACTTGTCCTGGAAGGAGAATTTCTAGCAGAATAATCTCACCTCGATTTGTCTTCAAAATCTGGCAACCCACCTGCATTTGAAGGTGCACCCCACGTAGTTGGTAGTCAGATTCTAATTCTGGCCTAACATCTCTAACTATTAACTCGAACTCTATTTTCTCCACTTTATAACATTAGGAGAGATGGCAACCAGTGCCTTCTCCTATCCTCATCCTACCATTGGGTGATTCATAAACAGCGCTCACTGATGCAGCTCAGACAATGGTACATTTGTTTTCCAGAGGGATCTATAGGAAGGCTGGAGGACCATCACATGCTTCTGTAGTGCTGAGGGATTCCTGTCAATGGGACTCAAGACAACAATTATCATAATTACTTGTGTCTTTTTCTTTTTCCAGTGTACCAACATATCCCATTCCCCACCGTAACATCATTCTTTTATTAACCCTTTCTATTCCCCTTCCACTGAAGCCTACACGGATAGTGTGCGACCCTTCCCAACATAGCCCCGCGTCCTTTATCCTTCACTACACATCCCTGTCTGTCACCCTCTACTGAATACCGTCGTGTCCCCTTACCCTCCATTTCACAACAGTCTTCCCCTTCTCCATTTGCCTCCTCTCTTCCGCCTCTTCTTTCTCCTCCTCCTCTTGCTTCCCCCTTCTATTGCTTCTTCTCTTTTCCCTCCTCTCTTCCTCCTCTCTGTTCTTTTCCTCCTCTTCTTGCTGGTTCCCCTTTTCTCCCCACGTGTTTCCCCTCTTCCCTGTCTCCTCTCTCTCCTTCTGTCCCCTATTGCTCCCCCCATGTCCTATTCTACCACCACTAAGTTCTTCTGCCTCCTCTCTTCCACCTCTTCTTTCTCCTCCTCCTTTTGCTTCCCCTTCTATTGCTTCTTCTTCTTCTCTTTTCCCTCCTCTCTTCCTCCTCTCTGTTCTTTTCCTCCTCTTCTTGCTGGTTCACCTTTTCTCTCCACGTGTTTCCCCTCTTCCCTGTCTCCATTCTCTCCTTCTGTCCCCTATTACTCTCCCCCCCTGTCCTATTCTATCACCACTAAGTTCTTCTTCTTGTACTCCTCCTTTGTCGTTTTCCTTTTCTCTCCCTCCATCTTCGTTACTTCCATCTATTTCCTTTCTTGCTCTCCCACTTTCCCGTCTTACTACTGATACACGTCCTCTTCCCTTTTCTTCTCCATTCTTTCTCCATCCTTTTTACCTTCACCTTCTTTTCCTCATGTTTTCTTTGTCCTCGTTCTTATGTATCCCTCTTTCTCATGTGCTCTCTTTAGTCCTCCTTTTTCTATTTTTCTCCTTTCTCTTTATCTTGTTCCCCTCTTTCTCATCTTCCTCTTCCATTTAATTTTTACTTTTTCTTCCTTTTTTCCTTATCTATTTTATACCTTATCTCTTATTTTTTCCCTTTTACTAATGCTTTCCTCCTTTCTTTTCCTCTTCGACATTTTTTCCTATAAACTCCTCCCTTTCTTCCTCCTCCTTTTCCTCCTCCTCCCCTCTATCTTTCTCCTCCACCTTCTTGTCCTCACTGGCCGCCAAAGGCACTCCTTCCTCTTTAACCCTCCACCGCCCGATCTCGTCCATCGTCCTCAAATGTACATTCACCTTCTTCTCCTCCTACATCTTCTCTCCCTCCTCCTCCTCCTCCTCCTCCTCCTCTTCCTCCTCCTCCTCCTCCTCCTCCTCCTCCTCCTCCGTCTATTCCTATTCTTCCTCCTCCTTCTCCTCCACCTCTTCCTCCTACTCCTTCTTCTACTGTTCCTACTTTTCCTCCCCATTTTCTTCCTCTCCACCTCCTCCTCCTTCATCTTCGCCTCCCCTCCACTTCTTCCTATTTTAGTCTCTTGACCTTATTTGCGCGTCATCTTTTTATAACCTCAGATGCACACACGTCTTGCCCATCTCCACTCATTCATCTTCAACGTGCAGACACCTCGTCCTCCTATTCCTCCTCTTTCACCTCCTCCTCTTCTTCCTCCTCCCCTCCACACTTACCTCCTGATCGCCCTCCTCCATTTCCTTTTCCTCCTCCTCCTCCTCCTCCTTCTCCATCTCCATCTCCCCCTCCGCTTCTTCCTCCTTTTCGCCTCTTAACCTTATTTGTACGTCATCTTTTTTCACCCTCAAATGCACACACACCTTCCCCACTCCCAAACATTTGTCTTCACTACGTATGCACCTTGTCCTCCTCTTTTTCTTCTCCTCCTCCTCTTTCTCCATCATCTCATCTTCATCCTTATCCTACTCTTCCTAAATCTCTTCCTCCTTCTTCACCCCTTCTTTACTTTTTCTTTTTCGTGTACCCATTCTCTTCTTGATAATTCTTCTCCTTTTCTTTCTCTTTCCTGTATTTCCTCTCTACCTTCTACTCTCTTGTCTTTCTCCTCTTCCTCAACACGAGATTGTCCAAAAGGATAGAAGAGCTGGTAAGCTATTGTCTATAACACTGAAATAAGTCCTCTTCATCCTCCTATTTCTCTTCTTCTCTCTTTTCCTTTTCTTCCTCTTGCTCTCCCTCTTCTCATACGAACACCTTAGACTCTCTTCTTCTCTCTTTTCCTTCTCTTCCTCTTGCTCTCCCTCTTCTCATACGAACACCTTAGACTCTCTTCTTCTCTCTTTTCCTTCTCTTCCTCTTGCTCTCCCTCTTCTCATACGAACACCTTAGACTCTCTTCTTCTCTCTTTTCCTTCTCTTCCTCTTGTTCTCCCTCTTCTCATTCGAACACCCTAGACTGTCTTCTTCTCTCTTTTCCTTCTCTTCCTCTTGCTCTCCCTCTTCTCATACGAACACCCTAGACTCTCTTCTTCTCTCTTTTCCTTCTCTTCCTCTTGTTCTCCCTCTTCTCATACGAACACCCCAGACTCTCTTCTTCTCTCTTTTCCTTCTCTTCCTCTTGCTCTCCCTCTTCTCATACGAACACCCTAGACTCCCTTCTTCTCTCTTTTCCTTCTATTCCTCTTGCTCTCCCTCTTCTCATACGAACACCTTAGACTCTCTTCTTCTCTCTTTTCCTTCTCTTCCTCTTGTTCTCCATCTTCTCATACGAACACCCTAGACTCTCTTCTCTCTTTTCCTTCTCTTCCTCTTGCTCTCCCTCTTCTCATACTCGAACGTACGAACACCCTAGACTCTCATACTCGACTGCATATCCTTGCCTATCGGCCTCCCAATCACGCCCTCTTACCTTCTCCTCATCATGTCCTTGATGCAAGTCCTCCTCCACTACCCGCCTGCTCCTCACTTGTTCTCTTCTCTTTGCGTTCCTCTCACTCAGGCATTTTCGTCCTCACCCCGAACCTCGCTTTCCATTCACAGAGCATCCTTTTTATCTTGCTCAGAAGCCTCACCATGCTCAATACCATCAATATGGAGCTATCGCTCAACTGGATAAAATTGCTTGGTATTACCCCGAATTAGATCTGGAAGGTATACTAATGCAGCGAACGTAATAAATAAAACAACTTCTTATAACCTTACCTCGTAATCCACTATTTGGCTGAATGAAGTCTGGTAAAATCCAATGCAAAATTCTTGACGTCTGCCACCAGAAGGAGGAAGGCAAATATCCCCCCTCCTCCACCCCCGTCTTCATAACCAATCACTAGAAGTAATCTTTGGAAACTCGACCCTCGTCTCCCTCTTGGAACGAGTACCTCTCCCCATCTCCCCTTTCACAACCAATCACCAGAAGTAATCCTGACATACTCGTGTCCCCATCTTCCCTTTCCAAGTATTTCCTCCAACAACATCTCCGCCTTTCGAAATGCTTCCTCCACCACCACCACCATCACCATATCACTATCACCACCATCATCACTACTACCACCACCAAAAATCACCACCTCAGTCCTAGTTTCCCCTCAATGTTACCTGACGACCGTGACTTCACCCTTTCCATCTTAGTTCTTTCTCTCCCTCTTCACCCTGTGCGAAAACTTTCTCTCCCCTGGCTTCAATCGAACTTTTCCTTTTCTCATCACCCACGCACCACCATTTCTCTCTCTCTCTCTCTCTCTCTCTCTCTCTCTCTCTCTCTCTCTCTCTCTCTCTCTCTCTCTCTCTCTCTCTCTCTCTCTCTCTCTCTCTCTCTCTCTCTCTCTCTCTCTCTCTCTCTCTCTCTCTCTCTCTCTCTCTCTCTACTCTCTCTCTCTCTCTCTCTCTCTCTCTCTCTCTCTCTCTCTCTCTCTCTCTCTCTCTCTCTCCTCTCTCTCTCTCCTCTCTCTCTCTCTCTCTCTCTCTCTCTCTCTCTCTCTCTCTCTCTCTCTCTCTCTCTCTCTCTCTCTCTCTCTCTCTCTCTCTCTCTCTCTCTCTCTCTCTCTCTCTCTCTCTCTCTCTCTCTCTCTCTCTCTCTCTCTCTCTCTCTCACTCTCTCTCTCTCTCTCTCTCTCTCTCTCTCACTCTCTCTCCTCTCTCTCTCTCTCTCTCTCTCTCTCTCTCTCTCTCTCTCTCTCTCTCTCTCTCTCTATCTCTCTATACCTTTCTCTTTCTCTCTCTTGCTCTCTCTCTCTCTCTCTTCTCTCTCTCTCTCTCTCTCTCTCTCTCTCTCTCTCTCTCTCTCTCTCTCTCTCTCTCTCTCTCTCTCTCTCTCTCTCTCTCTCTCTCTCTCTCTCTCTCTCTCTCTCTCTCTCTCTCTCTCTCTCTCTTTACACTCAGTCTCTTCCCTCTTTACTTTCACTTTTGTTCTCTCCTTTTTCTTTCCCCGCCTGCTACTTCTCTTCCTCTTCCATTTGCTAGGTTCAGAAGACAGAAACACCCATTTCTCTAACTATAATCTCCTCATATATTCCCTTTGTCACGTCCTCGTCATTTACCTAGTCCACGTTTGCTTCTTCGCGCATCACCATCAAACGCTCGCTTTCGAAAGAACGCACGTCCTCGTAGTGCGCGATCACATTCTCAAAATGTACGTTCTAGAATTCATCCCAGCCTCTGTTGCAGACCCTTTCGCTCACTCATCATATGTTCATTCTTTTGTATCACGCCATCAAATGGCCGTTCTTCAAGCACCCGTTCTCGAAATCCGGATATCAAATTCCTGAAGTCTGAGGTTCTGATCTCGATATTCTTCGCTGTATATACTGTATGTGTCCTATTAGCCCATTACTATTCTCACTCAAACATTTCTAAATTGGTCACCTTTTCACTATTCCCAAAGTATGATATTTAGCTTAATAAATTCACTTGACGCTAATCGTGAGCAAAATTTCTAAAGTAGGTTAACTGGCTGGAATGGATAATCGAGACCATTTTTATTCCTGTGATTTCGGGTTTTTTCTTTATGAAATAAAATTATATGGTATTTGTCTAAGAAAATGATAAGAATGTTGCAGTGCTGACGTAGCTAACATCTTCTGATATCTATCATACAAGTCCTACAAATCCAACTCAACAACAACTTGTCCCTTTTGATAGACCAAAGATAACCTAAACATGAGGTCCCCTTCAATCTCCGAGTTCTATTGTATTCATGTAACCTGGCCAGAGTTTGATTAACCATTATTTTTATCCTTTTATTTCTGGACGCTTCGTCTCCGCTCCCCCTCTACATCATCCCACTTAACAGTTTTTCTCTCTGACCCTCTCACTTTATGTCCTTTTGTTCTTGTTGCCAGCTTTCTTTTTGAACTTAGCTTTTTCCTTCACATCCACCTCCTACTAAATTCTCTTCTCCCTCGTTCTCTCCTCCTCCTACTCTCCTACTTCTCCCTTATTTCATCCTTCTCCTCCTCCTTTTTTTCCTCCTTTTCCTTTTGTTCCCATTCTTCTTTCTCTTGCTCTTCCTCCTCATCCTCTTCCTGATCCTCCTCATTTCTATTCTCCTCCTCCTTCTCATCTTCAGCCTCAGCCTCTTCCTAATCCTCATCCTTATTCTTCTAGCATATCTCTTCCTCCTCCTTCACTTTCTTCGTTCCTCCTCCTCTCCTATCCCTCCTCCTTCCCTCCTATCCCTCCTCCCCTCCTCCTGCACCTCTTTCTGCTCCTGGTCCTGGTTCTGGCCCTGCTCCTCCCCTCTTGAGGATTTTTATTTGCTGCCTGTGTCTCTGTCCCCGGACCAACACGTAGCAGCGCCACTTTCATTCCAACCCAGTAACTTTTCTTTCACCTATACTCTCCCTTTTCGTTTCCCTCAGTTTTACAACATCCGGCACTGGCGGCTTCTTCGCTGAAACTTATGAATTTCATGAGGATTTATATATTCTCTCAGATGAAACATTTATAACGTTTTCTGGCTGTCTGGTTTAGAGATTCCTTTCTTTCGATATTGGGTTTACGTTTACCTTCCGTAAAACACTGCTTCAGTCCTACACACGTCTTACTTTTTCCCCACGTGGCTAAAATTTGCTCTGTTCACCCGTGCTGGGTGTTGAAGATATATGGAGAAAATGTACTCTCCTCACACTCTTCTTTCTTGTCCTGTTTTGTTACTGGGAGCAATTATTCTGTACCCGTGCTGGGTGTTGAAGATATATGGAGAAAATGTACTCTCTTCACATCTCTTTTCTTGTCCTGTTTTGTTACTGGGAGCAATTTTTCTGTATCTTGCTTAACTGGCGCTTCTGCTCTCAGTTCACCGACTCGAGAATCCCGTCATCCATTGCGTTTTCTATTCCGTTTTATCCCAATCTCGACCCCGAAAACCTTATTATAGCTCGTTTCCCGGCTGCCCCATGGTAGTCTGGTGTCCTCAAGCCAAAAGATATGGAGGGCGAGAGCACATTTGGGTGATTCTATGACACCACTTTTTTTCCTACGGGATGAAATAGTGTCGTGTCATTTGCCGTTATTTTTACTACAGGAAAACGTTATCTAATTCAAACCCTTCGTACATTGACACCCCTTTTGAATGTTATCATCACTGATGTTGAACGATTCTACTCAAATAAAAAGGATAGTACTTTAATTAGGAGGTGAGTACTATCTGAAATATACTAATTAGTACAATGACTTCTGCTAATCCAATTAAAGTTAGTTGTCTTTACCATAAATCCGTAATTATTATCGACGTAGCAGGAGATACAAGGTACAATCTGGAACAGATGGAAACAAATATACACGGTTCCCCTTTATCTATCATAAGCTAATTGTAGTGACTGTTACTCTATGATCAATGTCTTCATAATTTTTTCCTTAGGTTTCTATTCTTATTTCAGCCAAACATGGGAATGTAACCCTATGATACTGGTGGGCTGGGAGGACTACTTTAAAGAAAATTGTCTATGGCAGATATTTTTTCTAATAGATGTATTTGATAAGACTGGTTAATGTCTTGTTATTAATGAAATTCATATCACTGTACTGATTTCTTATTACATTGAAATGCGAATGATTGAAAATACAAGAAGCGGTCCTTTACACCATATTTGATATAAGATGGCTAGGAAAACATTATACCTCACATTAGATTTTTTTTTTTTTGTGAATTGTCAGTACAGCTAATATAAAGTAATACATATATTTGACTGTAGTATGTACAAATTACCTTTCTGACAGAAGCTATCAAGCCATAACCATTTACATAATACATATAAAGTTGTAGATGATTTCATCTTGTAAAAAATATTTTGTGCTTATAAAGCTTTCTTAGTACATCAGTTCATCTGAACAATGAACATTTCTAGGTACAAGTAAGTAAAGAGTAGATGTGAAACTTATATTTCCATAGAATGTAGACTAAGTAAGTCAGTTACACAAATTAAGAATATGAATGTTATTGAGGAGCACTGAGGCATTCTTAATTCTCTAATCGATATGTCTTTATATTATGAAAAACCACCAGACAAGATTATTCTTCATCATCAGAGGAAACAGATCTTAGATTTTTTTTTTTTTATGCTTCTTTTCTACTGCATCAGATGTTGGCTTAATAATCAGTTGTTTTTATATGAGGATGATACCATAATTCCGGCTTTCTGTGCTTTCTTTTTTCTCTAGCTCGTATCTTAGTTGTTTTAAGATAGCTGTAACTCTGTAACTCTGTAACTCTGTAAGGACATTTCGTTTACTGTGGATGCTTCAGGATGTAGTTAACCATAGTGAAAAACTGAGGATTTTTGAAGCGATGCACCATCTGAGATAGTACCAAAATTTGACACAGCTTGACTCAAGGATGTTATATAATGTCTTACTAGGATTATAGAAATTTAAAACTTAGCACAAAAGGATTGAAATGAAAGAATAGTAATCCCCCGTATGCCATTTTAAAGTAAGCAAAAAGCCCTGCCATTCCGCAATAGTATTTTCATGTCTGAATTTTACCGAAGGACGATTTTAGATTTGGATGATTACTATTCAAAAACATACTCTTAACTTTGCACACAAATTATTCGTAAGACACCATAGAAATAACAATACACCTACATGAAATGTGATCAGAGGGCAAAAACACGTGCCGTCCAACCTACACGTTTTCACTGAGCTGTTCGTGTAGGAGCTGGAGGTAGACAGCTGCAGATAGAGAGCGGTGATACCTTGATCAGTTATAGACAAGAAATGAAGAGGAGACCTTTTGCATTATACGGGCCTTTTACCAAACATAAGCCTGACTGTTTTGCATAACTGAATCTATAAAGTCTTGCCTCAGTGAATGATCACTATTTTTCTACAAATTTTATAATATTTATTAACAGGTAAAAAAATTCGTATGCTCCAGCGTTGTTATTGTAACATAAGAATGATATTTTAATACAAACAGCTGCAAGCTTCAGCTACTTTTTTTCTAGATCATCTCGCATTTGCAATAATTTACAATGGCAAAGCATGTCAACACGAGACTTAATGGGTCATAACGAACAACGAAACAAGAAAGTAACATTAGAGAACAAAGGATCCCATTGTTAAACATTATCAAGATATTGCTTAAGTGTTTGTCCAATTTAATCTTAAACTTAGAGTTGTGCTACCTTCTATCGCCTCCATGGGAAGTTTATTCTATCCATGGACTTCGCAGGTATTGAAAAAGTTTCTATATATCTCCGTGTTAAACGTATGTCTTGACAGCTTGGTTTCGTTATTTCTTGTCTGATTAACATTTGATGTTATAAATCTCTTTTAAATTCTTAGAGACTTTTTCTTTCTTTCTTTCTTTCTTTCTTTCTTTCTTTCTTTCTTTCTTTCTTTCTTTCTTTCTTTCTTTCTTTCTTTCTCTCTTTCTTTCCTTTATAATCCACATGTACGTGTTTATGATATTTTCTATACGTACTATGATTTGCTGTATTCAGCTTTCTAATCTGTAACGTCCTTTATGAAATTCAGGGACAAAGTGTAAAAACATACTTCAGATACAAATGACTTATGATTTACATGGTTTGTCGATAATAACAGTATTTCTAAAGTAAAAAGATCAATACATTATATAGTGAAACTCATTTATTTTATTTTATTTTTGTATCGGCAAACAATCATAGTTTTATTCTGCCCCCCACTAGACTGTTTCATTTTAGTCTTTGGCTCCTTTTCCATAATGAGCGGAAGTAGTACTTATCTTCATAAGTTAGCAGATGCCAGGAGATAACCTTCGTTTACAAGGCACCCCTTCGTCAAGGACGTGGTTAATTAAACAGAGTAGGTTCCTCTCACTTCGTGTGTATAAACAAGTAGATTTATGAAGGCTGGGAGAACATTAAATGCAAACATTGTGATTTGATACCAATGCTAATTATGGTATATGTTTATAATGTGTTCATCGATACTGTGTAAGCATAATTATGCAAAATATAAGCTAGCATATTGTTTTTGCACAGGGGACAGTGTTTTCTTTTTATCTTCATACACTTAATATATCATGGTATAATTTTTTCTTTTTACTAATTATTCTTCTAAAGGGAATACAATGAAATTACAGAGAAACATAGAGAGACTAAGAAAAAGACAGGAGGAGAGGTAAAGGCAGAGAGAGAGAGAGAGAGAGAGAGAGAGAGAGAGAGAGAGAGAGAGAGAGAGAGAGAGAGAGAGAGAGAGAGAGAGAGAGAGAGAGAGAGAGAGAGAGAGAGAGAGTAGAGAGAGAGAGAGAGAGAGAGAGAGAGAGAGAGAGAGAGAGAGAGAGAGAGAGAGAGAGAGAGAGAGAGAGAGAGAGAGAGAGAGAGAGAGAGAGAGAGAGAGAGAGAGAGAGAGAGAGAGAGAGAGATAGAGAGAGAGAGAAAGAGAGAGAGAGAGAGAGAGAGAGAGAGAGAGAGAGAGAGAGAGAGAGAGAGAGAGAGAGAGAGAGAGAGAGAGAGAGAGAGAGAGAGAGAGAGAGAGAGAGAGAGAGAGAGAGAGAGAGAGAGAGAGAGAGAGAGAATAACTAGTGGTTCTATCTTTTAGGACAATACTGCGTCAATTAGGTGAAGTCCTGTAGGCGATAAAGGAAAGGTTAAAGGTAGAAGGTGTTACTTCATAGACGTCTTCTTTCTATACTATACGAATATCCAGTATTTTTGCCTAAACTTAACACAAGTTTTGTAAGCATGAATTCTTATGTCGTAGTGGATATCGTGTAAGACTCATGAGCTGGTGGTCTTGA
>NC_134791.1:60422214-60427214 GCF_046742065.1 Oratosquilla oratoria
ATGTTGTCGACTTCAACAACACATATCTACAAGAGAATCTGCTCCCTCAATATTCAAATATATATATATATATATATATATATATATATATATATATATACAATAATACATATATATATATATACATATATATATATATATATATATATATATATATATACATATATGATGTTCGTCTTTCGCGAACGAATATGACCATGTCTTTATCATATCACTGGGGGGGGGGTGAGTGCGGAGATGGCTGATCAAACCAATCCTCGCTCGGAAAAGTCTGTTGCAGTTGGGGCAGATGTGCACAGCTGGTCCGGGATGAGAGGTGGAGTTCTCACGTTCTTTCCGTCTCTGTCGTTTGAGCTCTTTTTTCCTGGTCCGTCTCTCTTCGAAGGTGTTCCACACTGGATTTTATGAGAGATCGCCAGGCCAAACGGTCCTCAGCAGAAGCTTCCCAGGTGTTGTGGGGAATGCCGCATTGCTTGAGTGAGGCCTTCAGTGAGGCTTTGTACCGCAGCTTTGGTCTGTCAACTACACGCGTGCCTGTGGATAGTTCACAATAGAGTAATCTCTTGGATAAGCAACCATCATCCATGCGATGAATGTGGCTGGCCCAGCAAAGCTGAGAGCGCATCAGGATGGCGTGAATGCTTTCCATCTTGGCCCGCTGTAGTACTTCAATGTCTGAGACCCTATCTTGTCACTTTACATGGAGCAAGGTTCTGAGGCATCTCATGTTGAAGACGTTGAGCTGTTTGGTGTGCCGGTTGTATATTGTCCATGTCTCACAGGCGTAGAGCAGGGATGGTAGGATTGCTGCTCTGTAAACCTTGAGCTTGGTGTCGAGGCGCAACCCTCTTTGCTCCCAGACGTTTTGTTTCAGTCTGCCAAACGCTGTGCTGGCTTTGGCGATTCTGAAGGTCACTTCTTCATCAATGTTGATAGCGCGTGACAGTGCTACCAAGGTAGGTGAACTTGTCTGTCACTGTTAGTCCTTAGTCTTAGGTGGTTATGTGGGGTTCCGTGCAAACAGCTGATGGGCCTGGCTGGAGAAGGACTTCAGTCTTATTGGTGGAGATGGTGAGACCAAAGCCATCACAGGCTCTGGTGAACAGGTTCATACTTCTCTGTATGTCAGCTTGTGCCCTGGTATTCAGCACACAGTCATCAGTAAATAGGAAGTCACGGGCTATGGCTTCATGCACTTTGGTCTTTGCCTGCAGCCTCTGATGGTTAAGAAGTTTGCCATCTCTGCAGTATCGGAAAGTGACACCAGTATCGTCCTCTTGGAAGGCATTAGTTAGCATTGCGGTGAACATCATGCTGAACAGGATGGGAACAAGCACACAGCCCTACTTCACTCCCTTCCCAACGGGGAAAGGTTGGGAGTACTCTCCTTCATTTTGCGCTCGTGCATACATGCCGTCGTGGAACTGCTGGACCATCGAGATGAACTTAGCAGGGCATCCAAACTTGGCCATAATTTTCCACAGGCCCTCTCGGTGAACCGTGTCGAATGCTTTAGTTAGGTTCACGAAGGTGGTGTACAAGCCAACGTTCTGCTCCTGGCACTTCCCTTGGAGTTGTCGGGCTGCAAAGATCATGTCCACTGTGCCGCGTCCCGCGCAAAATCCACATTCCAAATGTGCATTGAGACGGTTAAGCATGATGCGAGCCAGAATCTTCCCTGCGATGTATAGCAAGGAGATACCGCGGTGGTTGTCACATGCGTACTTGTTCCCTTTACGTTTGTAAAGATGGACTATTGAAGGGTCTTTGAATTCCTGTGGTAGCTTTTCTTAAGACCACATGAAGCTAAACAGATTTGTGAAGTTTTCTGTCATTTTTGATTCTCCAAAAGCATAGATTTCTGCTGGGATGGAATCAGCGCTAGGTGCTTTACCACTGGACATATACTTGATAACCTTTGTGACTTCTTTTTAGTTGGGGGACCTGAGAGTGAATCGTTGAATGGGACTTCAGACAGTCTAGCTATGGCTTCATCTTTGATTGTTGATGGTTGGTTGAGGACACTGCTGAAATGTTCTACTCAGCGTTCGAGGATCTTCTCTTTGTCCGTGATCAGCGAGTTCCCATCAGCGGTAAGGACTGGGGACGATCCAGATGAGGTGGGACCATAGACAGCCTTGAGGGTACTATAGAAGTTTTTAAAGTCCTTCCTGTCTGCGTAGGTCTGAATTTCATTAGCCTTTTCGGTAAGCCATGTGTCCTGCATGTGACGCAACTCAAATTGTGTTGCTCTTTTGGCTACGTTGAAGGCTTGTTTCTTTGAGGCAGAGGAAGTATCATTGAGGAGTGCCTTATGAAGTCTATGTTTCTCCTCCAAGAGAGATTGAATGTGACGGTTGTTGTCGTCAAACCAGTCCGGATGTTTTCTGGAACCCACAACGTTAGAGGCGGCAGTGTAAATTGCATCACGGAGACGCGCCCATTCAGTTTGCACATCGGCTTTTGGTTCTGTGTTGGAAGGTTGGAGTTTGTTCTCTAGCTCATCTATCAGTTTTTGCTTAACAAGGTCACTTTACAGCTTAGGAATATTTAGTCGCTTGAGGGCTTTGGTGTTTTGGGGCTTCCTGGGTGATGTGATACGGAGGGTCGTTTTGGAGATCAGTAGACGGTGGTCTGTCCAGCATTCCGCTCCACACATGGTCTTCGTAACTCTCACGTCTCACGGCTTGAAAGAGAGGACCATGAGCGGCACTGGTTTCAGAAGGAGAAGTCCATTGCTATTGCATTTTTCCATATCATGTTTCCCCAGCCCTCCCTCTCACGATATATGGTCGTGGCCATCTCGGGCATTAAAGTCTCCAAGAATTATTAGTTTGTCGGTCCTGCATACGGCAGAGGTGGTGTCCTTCAAGTCCGCGTAAAGCCTGTCTTTCACCACATAGGTGTTTGTCATGGTAGGGGCGTAGGAGATAATCATTGTGGCATATCTCTTCTTTGAAAGTGGGAGTTGGGCAGTCATCAGCCGGTCGTTGATCCCTTTTAGGAGAGCTGTCAGTTTGCTGACCAGTTTGGACTTGATGGTAAAGCCAATACCAATCTCACGTCGATCATCTTGACCGCGGCCAATCCAGAAGAATGTGTAGCCGGCACTGAGTGCAGCTATCTGCACATTATAGCGGTAAGTTTGCTGGCAAGGAGGGCGGTCCGTCTCATGGGTCTGTTTGTTTCAGCACGATCTTGGAGGGTGCACACATTCCATGCGTCAAAGGTGATTGTAGTCACCTTGGAAGATGTTGATATTTTTGTACTTTTCCTACCGCTGGTTTGGGATCCCCGCGAGCCGCGGTGTGCTGGCCAGGGAGGGATGAGACATGCAATCTTTAGGACATCTTTTCTAGTCCCTTCCCTATGCTACGGTTGGAAGCAGTTCTGTCCTAAATAGGGCTGCTTCGTCGTTCAGGGGGCTGCCGAATTCCAGCGCTGTCTCGTTCACTGGAAAGCGACCATATGGCCTGGACCGCCTACGTGTAAACTTGTGATTACGACCTCCAGTGTGTCCCCACCTGTCGCTTTGCCACATGTCCATAGCCTCAGGACTTCGAGGGATAAGGAGGGTTTGTAGAGTGATGAGTGATAGGGATGAAGTCATGACTTGCGAGTGAATCTGATTAAAGTGAGGGAGAGTTGCGCAGGGGCGTCAGCCTCAATCTCGCGTCCCTGCCCATCTGAATTCAGTGGCACGACATAGTCGAGACGGCCGGAGAAGGACCGGGATGCAGTGGACGGCCACCAGTGATATTTCTGTCTTCACTGTGCCCTGTTCGCGCTCCATCACACTCAGCTGGGACCACTCTCCTGCCCATTGAACAAGTCGAGTGATTTCTTCCGCGCAGACTGCCGGAACCAGTCCTCACATGCGTAGGTAGATAGTCCCTATAGTTCATTTGCCGGAGAGCTAGAGGTCTAACCGGCTTCCCTCACCTGGTTTAGCCCACCTGCCAAAGCGGCTACTGGGGTGTGGCCGCCGAGCGTGCTACAGCTACGGGGAACCACAGATGAGAGCTGGGTGCCAGGTGGGAACCAAGGTAGCCAGAGCTATCCTGGATAAGACATGGCAGGCACTTCCTACAGAGGTGCAATCCCCCCCTGGAAAACCCATACACTATATATATATACATATATATATATATATATATATATATATGTATATATATATATATATATATATATGTGTGTGTGTGTGTGTGTGTGTGTGTGTGTGTGTGTGTGTGTGTGTGTGTGTGTGTGTGTGTGTGTGTGTGTGTGTATGTGTGTGTGTGTATATATATATATATATATATATTTATACATATATTGTTATAGCCAACCGTGAATTGAATGAGACTTTCAAATCTCCCGTCTACTACGATCGAAGTTTTGTAGCCATCTCATCCAACGTTGTTCATACGCATGCCCAACTTACGCCATATATTCGGTTTGGAAGCGTGACCATGAATCGTCAAGCCAAGTCACGCTCCCTCGACTATAGAAAGGTTACCGGCCCTGAGCCGACCCTCTCTTATCTACTATCCCCCCTATGGATTTCACTTTCCTGGTCTCACTCCTTCGACGCCGTTGATCGTTACACCACGTGTGAATTTGCAAGTATTTGTGTAAACCATTATCTTGGGCTTCAGTTTAATCATTTGTACACCACGCATCATTAACGCTTTCTTGACGTAGCCACTGGGTGTACAAATGAGATAATTTGATATGAACTATTTTACCTGCGTCTTTCAACAGATATATTGACATACCATCTTCACTTGGTGCTTTTCCTCGTTTCATATATCATAGAGCAAATTCTATTTCTTCCTTTGTAATCTTTGGTACACTACTAACGCCTATACATGAATTTACTGATTCAACTACGGTCTTCGACGAGTAAAGATCTTGGTAGAATTCTTCTACTCGTTTTACCATTTTGTCTTTACATCTAATTATTTCCCCATTTCTATCTTTCAAACATATCATTTGCTGTCTTCCTAAAGCATATCTGC
>NC_134791.1:60444714-60459714 GCF_046742065.1 Oratosquilla oratoria
TGTACACACACCCTTTATCACTATTGACAGAATTATTTATGAGCAATTGTCTTACAGTGTTCTTATTGTTAAAAACTACATTAATGTTGAATTTACAATTGTTCTAAAAGGACATTTCATAACCTTAGGTCAACTCAAATTTTCAATATGAATAGCTTACTAATTTTACAGTACCAAGAAAACCTGCAAAACATTCCAAATATATTACGGAAATTCAACATTAATGTAGTTTTTAACAATAAGAACACTGTACGACAATTGCTCATAAATAATTCTGTCAATAGTGATAAAAAGTGTGTGTACAAAATACCTTGTAAATCATGTAATCAGTTTTATGTCGGTCAGACTGCTAAAACACTCAAAACACGAATCAATACGTTAGAGAGGGAAACCAATCTAGCGGCATATTCAACCACATGAACCATTTTAACCACCCAGTTGACTGTGATGACGCAAAGGTTCATATACAACAATAACATCACAGAAAGAGATTTAATTGAATGCAGTTTGATCAAATCTAGTAAGCGAATAAGTGTTAATCTCCATCAAGGTTTGTACAAATTAGATAGTTATATTTGCGGCGAAATTTCAAATTTATTTAAATTGTAATATAAGTCATGAGCAATTGATCCATACTTGTTGGTTACTAGGACGGTATCAAACGTCACGTGCATTTCTTCCACTATATCTCCGAATTCCCTCTTCACCATGTCTCACTCAGTCATATATTCTGTACCTTGTTTCTTTATTTTATAATTCCTTCTTTGTATCAGCATTGAATATGTAATTATACGAAAGCGCTCTGCTTCGTTAGTTTACTTTTCCTAGTGGTTAGTTACGCATTTGTGAACACACGTTCGTAGTGTTTTTATTGCATACACACACACACACACACACACACACACACACACACACACACACACACACACACACACACACACACACACACACACACACACACACACACACACACATATATATATATATATGTATATATATACATATATATATATATATATATATATATATATATATATATATATATACATATATATATATTTCCAACCACATATCACTTTTAATTCCGTACCATCGCAAACGAGACTGAGAATCGCTCGAAGGAGGCATCCGTGGAAATTGAAACGTAGACGTATTGGGTTACGTCAATGTAACTTTGTTACGGGTTAGCTGGGTTCAAATCCTCGGCTCGTCTACGTTTCAATCTCCACGGATGCCTCCTTCGAGCGATTCTCAGTCTCGTTTGCGATGGTATGGAATTAAAAGTGATATGTGGTTGGAAAAAGATATTAATTGATCACTGGGAACCATTCAGTGTGTATGTATATATATATATATAAATATATATATATATATATATATATATATATATATATATATATATATATGCATATATATACACATATATATATATGCTTGTGCAAGAATGGACTTCTTGTTTAAGGATTTATATTTCTAGTAGTGGATTTTTCTTCTTCATGAAGTTGAAATGAAAGATTACCGAAGGTCATATTATATGTTACGTTTCGCTGTTCTTAGAGTGGGGTATGTAAGACGATCTCTAGTAGGATTAGTGCCTCTTTATTCTGTCTAACTGTATCCCATTCAGCAGGCATATGAAGTTGTTGTTTTTCTCCTACAGGCATCTGGAGACACAATCATGTCTTGGCCTGGAAATGCACCTGGTATGGTTGTTGAAACAATCATTCTTTCCCTAGGGGAATTGTTGTTTTGCGGTTGGTGAGAATCCGTGTGTTGAGGAAGGGTGGAGGGGGTGGTGTGGTGTTGTCTGACTTGGCATACCTACGTGGGTGAGGAAAGGTGTCGTAATGTTGGAGGTATTGCCTGATTTTGATTCAGGGATTTGCGAGGGTATCCTGTGAAGTCACCAGATGCTGAGGTGGGGGAACTTGGTTGCAAGCAGGATGTTGTGACACTCCGGTAGGTTGATATGGGGTGTGGGGGTGGGTATTGAGTGTGCTTACCAAGGCACCTAGAAGCGTCGGGATAGGTTACTCAGCACTGGCCGGGAGGGGGATGGCATTCTCTGGGAGATGCGGGTAGCGGTGGTTTGATCTGCAGCGGGTGTTGTTACTCGTTGAACGGAAACACTCGCGTTGGTGCTTAGTTTCACTATGGCATTTGATCTCGTGAAGAGTAGTAATTACTTCAGCTTCACAAGGCTTAATAGAATCACTCACCGTCAATTTCACACGTCCGGGGTTCAGAATGTTCGTAGTAGCGCGGTTGGTTTTTGACAGTTCTATCGGAGTCCTTCTGACGCGGCTGGTTACTTGGTTTCTGTTTGGATGTAAACTAAAGTTTCTCTCTTGTTCGTACTAAGCTACATTTGAACGAAATATATATATATATATTTTGTACCATGTCCACACAATGCTCTTGAGCAAACTATGACTAAACTAGAAGGTGGTAGAGGTGGAATTAGATAACATAGGATCAGGTTTTGGTGTATTTTCTTTCACCTTAGCACATTAAAAAAAAATCTATATAAATGTATATACTTTTCTTCATATCTCGCCAAAGGTATTTAAGTAGCGTTTGTCTATAAGTTCTACGTTTTCCTGAATGTGAACTACAATCACTATCATGAAGTAAATTCAAATCCTCTTGTACAAGAGTTTGTGGTATTACCAACTGATTCACTGGGCCTCTAGAAATATCTTTCCCACTTACAACTGTTTTTCTATACAAAAGTCCATTAGTCAAATAAAACTATTCTATCTTATACCCTTTTTGTAGTTTTGGAGGATTTCCTTTTGTGGTTCATCAAATACTGGGTTACTGATTCCCATGTCTTATCATTCCTCTGTTCCATTACTATCATTTCCTCGTCTAAGGCTACTAACTCATTTATACCACAGACAAAATTGATCAACCCTGTCGTTGGTTGACTAATATTTCTAGATAGTGCATCAGGTGCAACATTCTTTCTACCCGGGTGTGGGGGTGGATATATTCAAACCTAATACAATAACAGTGAAGTGTTAAAAAAAACACCCGACTAGTCTGCCCCTAAGCTTCTTATGCTTAAATAAGTTCTGAATAGTTGTATGATCAGTCCACACTCTGATTGGATATCCCAGTATCATATCTCTAAAACTTTCTAATAAATATATCACTGTTAAGGTTTCTCTTTCTGTTATAGAGTAGTTTCTCTCTGCACTATTACAAAGTCTAGATGTGTAAGCTATTGGTTTCAAAGTTTCAGTTCTGTCTTGCATTAGTATGCCTCCTATCCCTATGTCAGACGCATCAGTATAAAGAATGAACTCAATATCTTAATCTGGAAATATTATAACTGGAGAACTAGTAAGTTTATCTTTCAACTTATCAAAAGCTTGCTGTTGTGCATGTCCCCACATGAACTTTGAGTCTTTCCTCAACAAAGAACTTAACGGATTAACTATGCCGCATATCCCTGGATAAGTTTCCTATGATATCCTGTCAATCCCAGGAAACTTCTAACTTTTTCTACATTGATTGGAACTGGAAAATTCTTTACTGCTTTAACCTTTGAGTTCACTGTATTAAGTCCATGCCTGTCTACTTTATGTCCTAAATGAATAATACTGCCCTGCAAAAACCTACATTTTTCAAGTTTCACTTTTAATCCTGCTTCAACTGGTCTTGAGAATACCAATGCTAATTTCTTAAAATGCTCAGCCGCTGTTTGGAAAACTATAAATATCATCTAGAAATACACTAGCAGTGTTTCCTAACAACCCGTGTAGAACTATATCTATTAGTCTCTTGTAAGTTTACAGACTATTATATAATCAAAATAGCATCCTTTTTAAATCATAGTGTTCCGTTGGAGCAGAAAATGCTGTTAATTCTTGTGAGTCTTCATGCAACTCTATTTACCAAAGAGCAGATTTGACATCTATAGTACTGAAATACCTATTCTCAGTTGTCAAACTTCTAAGTATTTCCCCTATCATCGGTATTGGTGATCGGTCGCGTATGGTCTTCTTCTTATTCAATGCCTTATAATCAATAACTGGACACATGGTACCGTCTGATTTTGGCACCAGAATCAGAGGGAAGTTCCATTTACTTTTACTGTGTTCAATAGTATCCTGCGATAACATTTCAGTGATCAATTTATCTACAATAGCTAGTTTAGAATGTGGTAATCTGTAGGCAGGTATATAGATAGATTGAGTCTCTGGTTTTGATTTGATCTGATGTTTTAAAACAGTTGTTCTGCCCAAGGCGTCCCCCGGCAAAGCAATTGCTTCATTGTGCTTCAAGAGCAAAGCAATTCAACTTTCATTCAACTCAGGACAACTACTAGGTTCTAGCTGATTCTTGTATGTCTTTCCTAATTCTGTTTCTTCCTGAACTGAAAATATTGATTAAATTGGTGATTCCACCTCCTCAGTACTCTCATTTAAAATCTTAATGGGTTTTGCACAAACTTTAAAACATCCTATTTGTGTACCTATTTTTAAGACTATGTCTTTATTCAAAGTACTAATAACTAATATTTCTACCATGTTCTTGTTTGACTTACAATATCCCTGAGTCCAATATCAACCTCTTAATCTATTTGATCCTGATATGGTTGAAATTTCAGAGTCTACAGTGACTCCTTTCACCTACACTACGACCCTGTTAAATGTTCTGGAGTTTAATAACGTCGACTTTATTGCGCCACCTTTTACAATTAGCAAAACTTTATTTGACGTTCATGAATTACTAATTTCTGAGATTTCTTGAACATCTGAGTTGGGTGTACTATATGAGACTTTATTTTCTGTTGGTCTGGACCGCTCTGCTCCGCTATCTAAGATACAATTGTTATATTTTCTATCTATTTCGTGAGATTCTTTGATTACTGTTACTGGCTATAAGTCTGGTTGATTTAAAAATGGAATTAACTGTGATTTCACTAAAACTCCTAACTCAACAGGACACATGACCATGCTCGCTTTTCTCATGGTTGCAAATCCTATCAGTATTGGATTGGTCCCAAGGTTTTCACTCCTGATTTTAATTGGATTAAAATTCTACTAGTTGTAACAATACTCGTAACTACATATCTTGTACTAATTAATATTCTAATAGGTTTATTAAACACTCTACCCGCAACGAGAGGACCTACAAAAGTCTTTCCAATTGTTATAGCCAGTTTACAACTATCTTTGATGCTGGGATTTTCTTTCATCATTGTATCATTCTTATCCCTAACACAATACTGGCTATGTGTATTTCCATGGGTAGCTCTGTAGTGTTGTTTTATTTTGTTTCTGGGTGCATACGAATTTTTTTTCAACACTCCTGTGTTCTATATCCAATCCTATGATAATACAAACAGAAAGGTGGGTTTCTACAATGATATTCATCACGACCCTCATATTTGCAATTTCTTCAAATAGTTTCATAATAACACTCTTGTGCTTTATAATGATGATGATGATGATGATGATGATGATGATGATGATGATGATGATGATGATGATGATGATGATGATGATGATGATGATGATGATGATGATGATGATGACGATGACAATGATGATGATGATGATGATGATGATGATGATGATGATGATGATGATGATGATGATGATGATGATGATGATGATGATGATGATGATGATGATGACGAATATGACAATGATGATGATGATGATGATGATGATGATGATGATGATGATGATGATGATGATGATGATGATGATGATGATGATGATGATGATGATGATGATGATGATGATGATGATGATGATGATGATGATGATGATGATGATGATGATGATGATGATGATGATGATGATGATGACGACGACGACGACGATGACGACGACGACGACGATGAGTCAATGGAGGGGAAGAAGAAACTGAGATTGGAGAAAATTGAGTTTAGTATAGAGAGATGAGGGAAGCCCGTCGCCTGAATAGATACTTTCAAAAGGAAAGAGGATTCTTGGGGTCGCTGTTTGTGAAAAATGGATGGAGTCCTATGACTGCAGAAAGGGAACGAGACTGGAGAAGGATCCGTGATGGATATTGTGAAGGATGAGCTGAAGTTGTCGCTGGACAGAATCAGGAAAGGGATGGCTTTCGGTCCCTGGAAAGTGTCATTTGAGTTGCTGAAGGAGAAACTGGAAAAAAGACTGGTGGAAAGAACTCTGGATTTGTCAAAGAAAGTGTAAAAGCAAAAGAAGGTGTCATAAGACTCAAATATATCCATGAAGGTGCTTTGCACATTCCTAGCGTGATAACATATACAGAGTATTATAGATAAGTTTAGGCCTCATTTTCATTAAGGGTATCGTAGCTTGGCTAGGAATTTAAATGGTTTCCATGGCGATTTCTGACACGTATCTTACCTCTGTGCTCTCCTCATAAACGTTTGATATAGTATATATTACTATGACCTTACACACACACACACACACACACACACACACACACACACACACACACACACACACACACACACACACACACACACACACACACACACACACACACACACACACACACACACACACACACACACACACACACACACACACACACACACACACACACACACACACACACACACACACCACACACACAACACACACACACACAACACACACACACACACACACACACACACACACACACACACACACACACACACACACTACACTACGTAGTATATGGTAAATCCGTCTTCATCAGCGAGTATTCTACTCAAGCTTAGAACAGATTACTTCTCCCACGACGAAGTTCACTGTGATGCACCGTCCACCCTTATCATCGTTTATGACGAAATCATAAACCCCTCCCAAATAACGTCCAAAGCAGTTTGTTATTATTTGTCTGCTTGTTTATTATAATTTGCTTGATTTTCACTTATTATTATTTGTCAATTTATTATTCACTATTTACCTTTTTATTTTAACTACACCTATGCATTTATTATCATTTATATCATTATAATTTTTATTCATTTATCATCATTATTATAATTTTTTTCTTCGCATCTGACCTAGCTATGGACCAAAAGGTCTCCTGTCGGCATACTCCACCTTTGTAATCCTTTTTTTTCTGTGTGTGTGTGTGTGTGTGTGTGTGTGTGTGTGTGTGTGTGTGTGTGTGTGTGTGTGTGTGTGTGTGTGTGTGTGTGTGTTTTTGTGTGTGTGTGTGAGCTTACGTGTGTGTGTGTGTGTGAGCTTACGTGTGTGTGTGTGAGCTTATGTGTGTGTGTATGCGAATTGTCTACATTTTGGGGCGAAATCGTGAGACATATTGGAAAACGTTTTATTTACTGTATTTCGTTTTGATATACATATAAAAGAGGTTGAAATATGCACACACAAACTGTTCACCTTTCAGGTCATTAATGATCTTAAAGTGTATATATATTCCCAACGCAATCAGTGAACGCCCTTTGGCTTTTGTGCTGAGGCAAAACAACGTCATGATTAGAATTTAATTAATCCAATTAGTCTTCACTAAATAATATATTATGCATACCTCTTGTGTTAAATAGGGTAATGTAGATATTCATCTGCCATGTATACATGTTGATATCGTTTAGATCAGGAAGATTGATAATTCTCTGAAAACAATTCTGGCAAACATTGTGAAAGAAAAACAAAATTACCTCAGATAATTTATTCAGCAGTAAAAAGTGACCATGAACGGTCGCACATAAACAATTCCATGTATTTTGAGTAAAATTGTGTGATCATTTTTGTAAACACACAAAATTTCTTTCTTCTTGCATTTAAACTCGCACTTCCACATCGTCACCGTAGCCATGACCCAATAGAAACACACGAATAATGTTCTGTAAATTAGATCGAACGCAATGGAAAAGGCACACAAAATTTCTTTCCTCGTACATTTAAATTCTCACTTCGACATTGCCACCGTATCCATGACCCAATAGAAACACAAAAATAATGTAGTGTAAATTAGATCCTACGCCATTGGAAAGAAAAGAATACTTGGCTTTTAACGTTCGGTGGGACTATTTAGAATTTTTAACACACCAAAGGGTAAATTGATTAATATATTTTTCATAACATCAGAGAGACATCGTGTTGATGGGAAGATAACTTGCAATTTTTACTTTTATGTAGCCTAATTTTCGTAGTTTTTCTGTTTTAGTCACCCCTTAACACAAGCTTTATATGTATATATTTAATTTTTATACATTGTGTATACTTTCAATTCAAAAGTTTTCTTTCTTCTGTAAATGAATATATAATACTTCTATACGTACCCTGAAAAGGATTTATATGTAATATAAATAATAAAGAAAATATTGTATACTAACAGTAAAACTTAGGAATCTCATCACCAATGTTGTATATAGTACTGTCAGCATCACAAAATAATTTTGGTGCCCAATCGTTAAAAAACTCGTTGAAACTAGAGAGACGCTGCCGACACACAAGGCTTATTTCAGGATAGGGAGAAGTGTCACGGATCTCATCGTCCGGCTCTCTGGGCACATCCGCACGGCCCAGAGACAAATATAAAAGTACTCCACATGTTTCCTCGACGTCGCCAAGGCCTTAGACACAGCCTGGGACGCCAAGCTCTTATGAATACTGAAGTCGCTCGGGTTCTCCCTGGCAATGTACAAGTTCGTTCACTCCTCTGTAGCCGTTTCATCTCGGTAAGAAGAGACGGTGCCCCTAGTACTAAATCACCTATTGACATGAGGGTCCCCAAGGCTCGGCCGTGCTCTCCTCCACTTTACGTTACTCCTCGCAGATGTGGGGAACGGTATGCGAGAGGATGCGGTCATCACCGCATATGCCGATAACATAGCTCTCTGGAGGATGTCTAGGCACCGGCGGTCCAGGAGGGATTCGGCTCAGCGCAGGGCGAAACTTCGTCTATTCCAGTGTCAAGTCAACCTGGTCGTGACCCAAGTTGCAAGCCAAAACGACGTACATGCTAGTGCACCAGATAGGTTATAACAGTGGCACATACCAGGACTGGAACCATATAAAAGTATGTGGAACGCCGGTAAAATCAGCAAAGTCCGTCCGGTACCTAGAGGTTGTCTTCCAGCGGAACGGCAGATGGTCCAAGCATATACAGCAAGTCACACTCAACTCGCAACGTACCCTCAACCTCAGAGCAGTTCGGCATGAGCCCTTGGGCCAGGACAGAAAAATCCTATTCCCTATCGTGCAGAGTTTAGGACGCTCAAAGCTCCTATTTGGTGCTCCTGTCCTGTTCATTCACTCCTCTGTGGCCGTTCCATCTCGGTAAGAAGGGACGGTACCCCTAGTGCTAAATCAACCATTGACATGAGGGTTCCCCAAGGCTCAGACATTGGCCTACTGCGGTCAGTCTCTTAAGAGCAGTTGTACAGCGAAGCTGGCATTTTACTACTCTGGTGCTGCATAAAGAGGGATGCATGCCGGTACCTATTCGGCTCTGCCAGAATACCAAACTCTACAGACGGAGAACTCTCTGAGGAATAGATCGCGGCTTCACCGTCGGAACCCATCCGTGGCCTGCCTTACTTCGTCAAGGATCTCTGTCTTCGAGCCGGACTTTAACCCAGTAACCGCCGCTTTGTAGCCCAATGCCAAGTGGACCCCTTACCCCTCTGGGACCACGCGCCACCTGAAGTGAGGACGGATGTACATGGACTAGGTCGCTTGGAAAATCACCACATGTTATCTCCACATACTCAGGAACTCCTAGTAGAGCAATACGCTGGGGAATTCCTTATCTATACAGATGGGTCCGTACACAGGAGCGGTCTACTTTTTCCAGGCCAGGCGTGAGGCCTTCTCCGTAAGATTCCCCAACCACCATCCTCACGGCCAAACTTGTTGCCATCCAGGAGGTCCTAGGCAAAATCCTCGCCCTTCCTCGGAAACCACCACGAGTCACAATACTATCGGATTGTCCTACAGTACGCCTACTACACCTCGAGGCCAGTTGTGCTAAGCGACATAATTTATCTCACGGCAGAGGCAGCCCACCTGGGTGTCCATTTCCACTACCAGTAGGTTCCCTCTCATGTGAGACTTTATGGTAATGAAAGGGCCGACAGTGCTGCCAGATAATGAGCGTTGGCACCAGGATAGGATGCCTGTCCATCCCTCAGTAAGCGATGCTTATTGTAAAATAGACCAGGCCGTGGAAATCCGAATACGCCGCCACTGCCACCTGCCGGGAATGGCCCATCAAGACCTGCCTCGAGGCCAGTGACTCCATCCTCCCTTTACTTACCCCTCAAAACTCGGCCATGATATCTCGCCTGAGAGTGAACCACTGGCAGAACCGATTCACACAGGCCAACTATTCCTGTGGTATGGAGCTGGTATTATCTAGTTATTGTGTTTTTCTCTGTACAGACCTGGAACATCACATTAACAACTTTGGTAACCCTGACAAAGCATTAGATCACCACAGAGCAAGCTCCACCACTGATGTCTAGGATACTTAGTCCTCGCAGCCCATTTCATCTGCTCCTCCCCTGTAGGACCAATGCTGTAGAGCAGCTCTAACCTTAACCTCCCCCACCCCACACTCACACACATAAGCACTTTCTCAGACAGGCTCGACTTCATAAATCACTTTCCACCTATCCAATTTTCCACCACATATGAGTAACTTCCCTCTTATACAATAAATACTCATTCTATACTGGAAAATTATAAGACAGTTCTTAAATTAGCTAGAGCCACTGGGACTCAACTAGGAAAAATAAAATAAAAAGATAAATAAATCAGTCATGGGATTGATCTGCAATGTGTACGGAGGTGTTAATCCCAAGTGTGCTTAGGGGAACCATACCGTGGCAAGCTCACATGGTATAATGTGACGGAAATACTACCAGCCGTCTTCACCTAACATGGAAGAGTGTCCATTCCAAGTGTCCATAGGGGAATCATACCGTGGCGAACTAAATGGTGTACTCTGACTCGCCTCTTGAAATACTTCTCATACCTATCTCTTCCTACCACTCGTTCCATGCTGGCAATATGTCCCCATTAACAACAAGTAAAAAGTAATTTCCATACTCAGACTCTATAAAACAAACACTATATATTAACTTAATTCATGAAAAAATGTATTGCCAGAGGCAGAATGAAATTTAGCATTGAGAATTTGTGAGCTTATTCCATAAACTATTCGGACCAGGGTCCTTCAAGCAAATTGTAGAAAATATAATTTATGAAACTCTCTCTGTAGGGCATGGTGTTAGTTGCCCTTGTGGCATAATATATATATACATATATGTATATATATATATATATATATATATATATATATATGTATATATATATATACATATATACACATATATATATATATATATATATGTACATGTACATACATATGAATGTATATATATATATATATATATTTATATATATATATACATACATATGTACATGTATATACATATAAATATATGAAGAGGAAAAGGAGAAGGAGTACAAGAAGAAGCTGGACGAGGAGTGGGAGGGAGTGAAGGATAGAGTAGAGCTAGGTGTGGAGGAGGAATGGGGATGGTTCAAGGAGGGAGTCACAAAGAATGCAAGGATGGTGTGTGGAACAAGAAGGACAGGAGGAAATAGAAGGAAGGGTAGTGAATGGTGGGATGAGGAAACAAAGAAGGTTGTAGAAGAGAAGAAGCGAGCTTTCACAGATTGGTTACAAAATAGGACGAGGGAGTCATATGAGAGGTACGAAGAAAAGAAAAGAGAAGTAAGGCAAAAGGTATAGGAGGCAAAGAGGAGAGCAGATGTAAAGTGGGGTAAGAGTATGACAGAAAATTTTGAAAGTAATAAAAAGATGTTTTGGAAAGAAATTATGAGAGGAAGAAGAGGCGAATCAAGTAGAGAAGAAAAGTTGAAAGGTGCAGATGGAGAGATGATAATGGAAGAAAAGGCAGTAAGGGGAAGATGGGCAGAAAATTTTGGGGAGTTACTAAATGTGAAGGAGGATAGGGAAGGAAAGATAGTTGCAGTGGGAAATGTTAAGAAAATGACCGTGATGAGTGAGGAAAATGGAGGAGAAATAAGTAAGGATGAAGTGAAGGCAGTTGTTAAGATGATGAAAGCAGGTAAGGCACCTGGTCTGGATGGATGCCATACAGAATATCTAAAAAAGGAGGTACAGTGATGGTGGAGTGGCTGGTGAGGTTATTTAATATTTGCTGGAGAGAGGGTAGAGTGCCGGAGGACTGGAGGAGTGCGTGTATAGTTCCACTTTACAAGGGAAAAAGGGAGAAGTGTGAATGTAGTGGTTTCAGAGGGATTAGCTTGTTAAGTGTAGTTGGGAGGGCTTGTAGGAGGACCTTGATTGAGAGGATTAGGAGAGGAACAGAGGGAGTAATTGGTGAGGAACAGTGTGGACTTAGGACGGGTAGAGATTATGTAGATCAGATTTTTGTGGTAAGACAAATATGTGAGAAAGCTATAGGAAAGGGGAAGGATGTTTTTGGGGCTTTTATGGATCTGGAAAAGGCTTACGATAGGGTAGACAGAAAGGCACTGTGGGAGGTTATGCAGATATACGGGATAGGAGGAAAGCTTCTAGGAGCTGTCAGGAGTTTTTATGAGAGTATTAGAGCTTGTGTCAGGATTGGAAATGGAGAGAGTGAGTGGTTCGAGGTAAAGGTGGGACTTCGTCAAGGATGCGTTATGTCGCCCTGGCTGTTCAACTTATACATGGATGGGGTAGTGCGAGAGGTAAATGCAAGGGTAGTGCGTCAGGGATTGGAGATGTTTAAAGAAAATGGAGAAAAGTGGGAGATGAGCCAGCTGTTGTTTGCGGACGATACTGCGCTTGTGGCAGGATCGAAGGAGGGATTGAGGAAGTTGGTGACAGAGTTTGGGAGAGTATGTGATAGAAGAAAGCTAAAGATAAATGTGGGTAAAAGTCAGGTGATGAGATGTACAAGGGGTGAAAGTGGCAGTAGACTGGAAGTGAGCATTAAGGGAGAGCGACTGGAGGAAGTGGATAGTTTTAGATACTTGGGTGCAAATGTGGCAGGAAAAGGTGGAGTGAAGGTGGAGGTAGAATGTAGATTGAGAGAAGCGAGTAAATGCCTTGGTGGATTAAAGAGAGTAATGAGGAATAGACATTTGGGAATGGATGCTAAGAGGAGACTGTATGAAGGAGTGATTGTGCCAACAGAACTGTATGGGGTAGAAACATGGAACATAAGAGAAGAAGAGAGAAGGAGTTTGAATATGTTTGAGATGAGGTGTCTGAGAAGTATGATGGGGGTTACTAGGCTAGATAGAGTGAGAAATGAGGAGGTGAGGAGGAGAACAGGGGTGGAAAGGGAGTTGGGAGATAGGGTCGATGAAAGAGTATTAGGATGGTTTGGACACATGGAAAGAATGAGTGAAGAAAGACTAGTAAAAGAGGTGTGGAAGGCAGATGTGGTGGGAGTGAACATGAGGGGACGTCCTAGGATGAGGTGGATGGATGGGGTGAAGGGGGCTTTGGGGAAGAGGGGAATGTCTGTTGAGGAAGGACGGGAGAGGACAAAAGACAGTAGTGAATGGAGAATGGTTGTATATGGATGATGTTGTGATTGCATGAGGTGGAATGGGCGGTGGGATGGGGGGTGAGGTAATATATGTGAGCAAAATTTGACGCAGCCCGAAGGGATTTCTCCCCGTTTTCTCTGTTTATGCATGGGGGGACGGAGAGGGGGGTCGCCGATTTAATGAAGCGGCCTTGCTGTGGATGTGCTGTGTCTTGCGACACTGCTTCTGACCCAGGGCAGTGGACAAGGTGCAGGGATGACCCGTCATCCAGGAGGTGCTAAGATGAGAGAGGGGGTGGAGGGTGTGGAGTGTATTCAGGGATGGAATGGGTGGGAATGATTTTATGCCTGTTACTTTTTGGCTGCCTCCCTTGTAAGGGGGAAAAAGCCTAGGTATATGTATGTATATATATATATATATATATATATATATATATATATATACAGTATATATATATATATATATATATGTATATATATATATATATGTATATATGTATATATATATATATATATATATATATATATATATATATATATATATATATATATATATATCCTATCCGAGAGTTGACAGCTTGACGTGGTAGATAGGCTTGAAAAACTTAATGAATACAAAAGCTATGTCGATAGAGAGAAAATCTCTGCAGGGTCACCCATATCAAATAGGTTTTGTAGGAAAGATCAGACAAAGAGCAGCTCAAACACATCGCAGGATCCACTGCTAACTGGCACGTCCCTGATGGCAAACAGGGAAATTCCTCATGGATATATGGGGTACCGTCATAATGACGGCGTGGATCATTGGGTACCCTATAGATACAGGGCTTCATCGAATATAATGAATAAGGTGACACCAGAGAAATATCTCACCAGAAACCAGTTGGCGGGGAGGTTAGATTACTGCCAACCCCCCTTCATAGCCAATATGAATATGAATAGCACAATCAAAACAAAACCGGGTGTTCCTGTTTGATCATCGTCTCCTAAAGGTCCAATCGCATTGTCTCGTGTTTACGGGCAGTGTGCGACAGAATGTGAGTAAACACTGTCCAAGCAGATCCAAGTCTTGGACATTAAACAACATGAAGGAAATGAAGATCTATACTTACAACGTAAGAAGTCTCTCAGAAGACCACAGAATGGAGAGTTTAATGAAAGAACTAGACAACATCAAGTGGGACATCGTAGTACTAAGCGAAGTCCGAAGAACGGAAGAAAAGCTGATACAATTACAAGATGGTCATCACCTGTTCTACTATAGAGGTAAGGACAAAGAAAGATCTAGTGGAGTAGGATTCTTAATCAACCGAGAGGTTGTTGGTAACGTAGTCAAATTCAGTAGTTTATCGGACAGGGTACCTTGGATTGTCATTAGGCTGTGTAAAAGGTGCACTCTAAAATTAGTTCAGGTTTATGCACTAACTTCACAGAGTTCAGACGAGAAAATTGAGTCCTTCTATGATGAT
>NC_134791.1:60472214-60477214 GCF_046742065.1 Oratosquilla oratoria
ATATATATATATATATATACATATATATATATATATATATATATATATATATAAATTATATAACTGATCAATCAGTCCATTGCCCCTAGTCCCTCATGCAAGAGACCGCAACTTCTAGGTAACTGAAAATCCTCTGGTCAGGACCATAAGCTACTTAAGGAAGAGATATTATATAGTGTCTTCTGTGTGATGGTTGCATTTGGGCAGTTTGAATCCGTGGCCAAGCCTATTTTGTATTGACATTTTCTTAATAAGGATGGTGTCCTGAGTAGAGGTGTGCAAGTATTGATCTTGTCTGTTGTTTGAGGCATTTCTCTATAAAACTTATATGTAGTGGTTGTTGTTGGGATTGTTTAATTATGTGTGCGTGAATGAATTTTTGTGTGGATTCTTTGTGCGATTAGGGTGGTAGGTTGAGTAGTATGCTGCTGGTGTAGCATTTACTTTATTTTATTTTTATTTTTTCCTTACGTCTTATTGATTGTGCTCGTGAAATGTAGTGTGAAAGTTGTGTTGTCTAGGGTTCTGCTATTGAATTTTGTTCGTATTATTTTCGGACGTAAAAATTACTGACTTGTGCAGGACTTGAGTTTTTTTTGTTTTTTTTACAAATCTGGAAGAGAATAAACCTATACATATTAATAAAAAGTAAATGAGACAAGGAAGAAAATGTTAGATTTAGTGTCACAAACATTCTCGTTTTCATTTTTCCGTAAAAAAATTAATTCATATGGATTTTAACATTTATGTGTTCTTGAAGAACTTCCACAGAGTTTAGAACCTCCTTATTTAAATTTTCTTTTTAAAGAGAGGTAAATATGAGTGATGGCTAGTGGTTTAGAGATGGTAAGATATAAAAGAAGGAAGTGCGAGATGAGCCAGTTGTTGTTTGCGGACGACACTGTACTTATGACAAGGTCAGAGGAGGACTAAGGATTCTAGTGATGGAGTTTAGAAATGTATACGACAGGAGAAAGTTGAAGATAAATGTGAGTAAATTTCAGATGATGAGATGTACAATTGGGAAAGGGAAGGATGTAAATATTTTGGGGGATTGAAAACTGCCATGATATATAGGCATCTGATAATCCATGTAACGAAAAGACTATAAGAATGGGTGACTGTTTATGTTTTCGAGATTAAGTGTTTGAGAAGTAGGGTGGTGTGTTCCACGATTGAATATAACGAGAAATTAGGTGATGATGAGGAGAGCAGTGTTAGAAAGGGATAGTTAGGATAAATGAATGAAGAAACATTAGCAAAAAAGTGTGGAAAGCATAGGTGGACGAGTGATTTTCGGTAGACAACGGATGGGGTGACAGAGGGTTTCAGTACGAGAGGAATATCTGTTGTGTAGGGAAGGAAGAAGATAGAGAATAGGAGTAAATGGAGAATGGTTGTGTAAAGATGATATTTTAACGCAGCCCGTAGGTACTTCTCCTCATCTTCTCTATTTTCCATATGAAGGAGCGAGGAGTGAGAGTTGCAGTGAAAATGTTACGGCCATGTTGTGAATATACTGTGCTTTGCTGCATTGTTTCTGACCCGGACAGTTGGTTGGAGACAGAAATGAACATTAATCAATGAAGAGTTAAAATGCTTTGGAAACAATGGGTGATGGTGGCGGTGGAATGGATGAGACGGGTGTGTGACAAAGCTGGCTACCTCCTTATAATAGGGAAGAGGCCTCGAATATAAAGATAGACAGACATACCGAAAATCATGCTGAGATTAGAGTATTTCATAAGGAGAACTTAAAAGTTTAATATTAAACAAATAGGTAATGAATTGTGTGAAGATAAAAAAAAAAAAAAAAAAAAAGTGGACCTCCTCCAAAGTGATTAGAGGGTAAGAAACTCTAGTATAAAACATGGGACTTTAATAAAACTCATCGGATTAATTTTTCTCCTAACAAGATAGACCATCCCTATATCTACTGAAGAAGGGTCTTGAACCTGAAATCGCGATCTAGCTAATATGACTACATATAGCCAAGCCATAAATTTCCTTTCTAAGCAACACAAATCTATAATAAGGTATATGGAAAATACCATTAAGAAAATTACTAATGCACAACTAGCCATCACTTTTAATGATATATGCATTAGAGAAATTCTCCTGCCCAAATACACTTAATATATATATATATATATATATATATATATATATATTTATATACATATATATATATACATATATATATATATATATATACATATATGTATATATACATACACACACACACACACACACACACACACACACACACACACACACACACACACACACACACACACACACACACACACACACACACACACACACACACACACACACACGAACACACACACACACACACACACACACACACACACACATACACACGAACACACACACGTACACGCACACACACACACACACATACACACACTCACACACACACATACACACACACACACGCACACACACACACACACGCACGCACACACATGTCATATCACTGCGCTGCGAGTCGTTACTCCAACACTCCTGGGCGGGAAGATGGGTGTGTGTATGCTTGCAAGATCACAGCATTACCCATAAATCGGCCATACATGAATTCTGAGCTCTCTACCGGGAAGGAAATAGCTGTCGATCACGAGTCCAACACGTGATCTAAGACCATGGTTAATCACAAACACAAACACAGACATATACACACAAATACACACACATACTTACACACAGTCACAAACACACACATACACACTTGCATACACACACAGACACACGTATACACCCACACATACAAACACACATCTATGAACACCCAAATACACACACACACACACACACACACACACACACACACACACACACACACACACACACACACACACACACACACACACACACACACACACACACACACACACACACACACACACACACACACACACACACACACACACACACACACACACACACACACACACACACACACACACACACACACACACACACACACACACACACACACACACACACACACACACACACACGCACAGTTATTAACCTTCCGGATGAGAGCTCCCGGATGAGAGCTCAGAGCTTGTATGAACGATCTATTGGTAATACTGTGACCTTACGCGCACACATACACCCAACTCCCCGCCCACGAGATTTTGAGTAATACCCCGCATCGCATCGATACTGAAATTATTTCAGCCCTGGGAGGGAGTCGAACCCGGACCGCCGTGGTGGCAGGCGTGTGTGTGATCCTTTTGTATGCGCGTATGTGTATGATCATTAAATACAAAGTGGCCTTATGAATTGGAAATATCTCTATAATAAAATTTTTCCACATGTACAAAGTAATATATGATTTTGGTACTGTAAATTACACATAGGTTTTGTTTACTCTTCCTATTTTTTCTACATAGTTACTTTATTATATTATCTCTTTTTTTCATCCTTCTTACTAGTGTAATTCCTGTACAGACATATCCTACTCCTCGTCCTGCTTTACCTCCTTTGGGATAGTCAACCTATCCCGTTCCATCCAAACCGAAGCAGTTTTCTTACGGTCGTTCGCTTTTAAAATTTGATCAAGATAATCTTCCACTCTTTTTCTTTCGTCTCTCGTACTCAGTCTCCCCTTTGTGCCTACCAATTACTCCAGCTCCCTTTCCCTTGTTTTTCTCGTGTTTATTTCGGTCAATTTCTGTTCCTCGTCTTCCTTGAATTTAACAGAAATCCATCGATCTGTTCACTAACTTTATCATCAAACATTCTCTTATGTTGTTTACAATACATTCTTTTTGTTTTTCCTTCTGATTTCCACTATAGGGGGAACTTCACGTATTAATAATCTAATCAGTTTCACAACGAAGCGGTCAATCAGTCAACCAACGAAATCTTTGGGATCAAATAGAGCTAAGGAGGACAATGGCACTTACCATCTTTGTCGTCATTCTTAACAATATTTACTCAATAAATACATACAACATACATATATATATATATATATATATATATATATATGTATATATATATATAGATATATACATATATATACATATATACATATATATATATATATATATAATATGTATCAATATGTATTGTATATTTATATATATATATATATAAATATATATATATATATATATGAGAGAGAGGCAGAGGTGGAAACACACAAGTAGAACGAGAGTTTATTCTTTACCTAGTTTCGCACTATGGTGCTTCTTCAGAGAGGCAGAGGTGAAAGCACACAAATAGAAGGAGAGTTTATTCTTTAACTAGTTTCGCACTATGGTGCTTCTGAAGAAGCACCATAGTGCGAAACTAGTTAAAGAATAAACTCTCCTTCTATTTGTGTTTTCCCCATCTGCCTCTCTCATAACCTGACAAGATGTCGTCATATAATATATATATATAATATATATATATATATATATATGTATATATATATATATATGTATATATATATATGAATATATATGTGTGTGTATATATATATACATATATATATATATATAATCAATATATATATGTATATATATATATAGATAGATATATGAATATATATATATGGATATATAGGGTGCTACAGAAAAAATGACACAGATTTTATCTAAATTTATTTAAGAACATACAGAGATGCAAGAACAAATTATAGCATTCTGAAAAGCTAATATGATGGCAATTTGTTCAGCACTCAAGTAGACTTCTTGAAGTGCACGTGCTCGATGTGAGCACCACGTCAATTAAAACATGGTTTGTACCGGAGGCAGAAATTCTCCACGTTTTTGCGGCATGTCTCCGCCGTCACATTGGCTGCATAGGCTTCGACACTCTGCTTTAACTGGTCAAGGGTGGTTGGCTTGTTTGCATACACCTTTCCCTTAGGCGCTCCCACAACCAAAAGTCCAAGGGATTGGGGTCAGGGCTATGAGGTGCCCACTCGTGTGTTGTGCGTAAACTGATCACGCGGGATCCGAAAAGCTCTTTCAGCAAGG
>NC_134791.1:60500894-60515894 GCF_046742065.1 Oratosquilla oratoria
AGAGTAATAAAATATAAGAACGATACTGACCTACCCATAAGAAAAACAAGATTATATAGAATTGATAGATTTATGCGTAAATTTCGGTGCGTTTACTTTTAGTGGTGACGAATATGAACAACATAGAGGTCTCGCTATGGGTAGTCCATTAAGTGCAGTGATGGCCTGTCTATATATGGAGTTATTAGAAAAAGAAAACTTTATCAGAATCAATGGTAGGGGATCACACTGTTTTAGATACGAGTATGTAGACGACGTCCTCGCAATCATTCCCGAAAACACCAATGTAAATAATAAAGTGAGAATGCTTGTCGCGGTCAACAGCGATATTCAGTTCACCGTAGAAGAGGAACAAAACGGACAATTGCCCTTCGTAGATACGTTAATACGACGAGTGGAAAAAACTGTAACTTTCTCAGTATACAGAAAAGAAACTAACAAAGAGGATTTAGTACATTACTTCTCCGCAAATGATGATAGGACAAAGAGTGGTATAGTAATAGGATTTTTTCTCAGGGCACCACGAATATGTAGTAATGAATACCTAGAAGGCGAATTTGATTACATTATGAAAACCTTTGACAAACTTGGATATCCTGAGGGAATGTTGAAAAGAACAAAAAGAAAAGCAATAAATATTTACAATCGCGGAAAGAAAGAGAGAAATGACAGAAATAATAAATTTTTTATATCAGTACCTGGCTCAGAAACGTCACCAATAATAGACAAATATTTAACAAAATCAGGTATGAACATAGCTAAAATAACTAACAAGAGGATAGGTGATTTAATAAAGACTTCTGAAAAGAGAACCAATTCCGAAAACAGCGTCGTATACAAAATCCCGGGCAATAGTTGCTCAATGGCTTATTTTGGCGAATCGTCAAGAGAATTAGAAAAAAGAATTTATGAACATAAAAAACGACATAAAAGCACATAGGACATCTAATTCTTTAGTAGTTCATGCGGAAAAATTCAATCATTTACCAAACTGGAGAGAAGCTGAAGTGCTACATAAAGGTTTTGATAAATTCACTAGAAGAATTGTTGAATCAGCATATATTTCAACTAATAATTCATCGAATCATCGAGGAGGGTTTATCAATTTAGCTAAAGAAACTAGTATTTTAATTCTAAAGCACGCCAGAAAAACGACCTTTCCCAAGTGTCCGAAAAGATAATTAGATTTAGTACATAAACTTCAATTGCAGTTCTACATACACTCTCTGAAGAAGTTCTACGCGAACGAAACGTTAGAGTGTTTAGGGTTCCGAGCCTTCCCCTGTGTTTATGTTCTCCATCATCCAAATAGTTTGTCTAAAATACTTATCAATATATATATATATATATATATATATACATTTATATATATATATATATATATATATATAAAAATATATATATATATATATATATATATATACATATATATATATATATATATATATATATATCAACGGCTTTTTCCCCTTTACAAGAGAGGTAGCCAAGAAAACAAAGGCATAAATCTACTCCCACACACTACATCTCAACATACTCTACTTCCATTCATACCCCTCTCTCCTTCTTATCTTAGCTGCTCCTGGATGACGGATCTTCCCTCCATCTCGCCCATTGCCCTGGGTCAGAGGTAATGTAGCAATACACATAACATCCACATTCAGGCCGCTTCATTCAATTGCCCCCCCTTTATCCCTCGAGCTACGTCAAAAATGTTATTCAAACATAAGTCCTCTCCCCAGCCTCCGCCCACTCCCTTCCATGAATCTCAACATCATCCATACACAACCATTCTTTACTCAACCCTATCTTCAGTCATCTCCCTTTCTTCCTCAACAGACATTCCCCTCTTTTCTAATGCCCCTTTTTTCCCATACACCCACCTCATCCGAGGTCGACCCTTTATGTTTACTTCTTTCCACCTCTGGTTTCCGCACCTCCTATACTAATATTTCTTCAATCACTTATTTAATATGTCCAAACCATACCAATAGTCTTTCATCAACCCTATCTGCCAACTCCTTTTCCATTTCCCCGCTCTCCTTCTCACCTCTTCGTTTCTCACCCTATCTATCCTAGTAATCGCTACCATACTTTTCAAGCAATTCATTTCAACCACATCCATACTCCATGTTCCATGTTTCTGGCCTATATATTGCTGTTAGCACAATCACTCCTTCATACAATCTCCTCTTAGTATTCATTCCCAAATGTATATTTCTCATTACACTTTTAAATCCTCTAAGTTATTTACTTGTTGCTCTCAATCTACATTTTATCTTCACTTCCACTCCTCTCTTTCTCATCACATTCGCACCCAAGTATCTAAAACTATATAGCTTATCCAGTCTCTCTTCCTTAATGCTCTTTTCGATTTGCTGCCACATTTACCCCTCGTATATCTCATCACCTTACATTACAAAGGATTACAAAGGATTACAAAGGCGGAGCATGCCGACAGGAGACCTTATGGTCCATATCAAGGTCGGATGCGAAAAAAATCATAATAATAATAAAATATTAAATAAAAACTATGATAATGTAAATAACAAATAAAATACATAAATAAATGCATAGGTATAGTTAAATAATAAACAAACAGGTAAATAGTAAATAATAATGAATTGACATATAACTAATAATAAATGAAAATCAGACAGACAAATGATTTACCCACATTTATCTTCAACTTCTCTCCTCTGATCCTGCAACGAGCGTAATGTCGTCAGCAAATAACAATTGTTTTTTCTCTCATTTTTATCTATTTTGTTTAACCATCTTGCACCCCCCATCCACATATAAATTGAACAACCAAGGCGACATGAGACATACACGGTGAAGTTTCCTCTCTCTCTTTTTGTTCCAATGTCTGTAGCTTAAGATTTGCCAGCTTCTCCTCATATGATAGTTCTGAGAGCATTGGTGTCAATTTCATAATTGCTCTTTGTATTCTTTCAAGTTTTGTTATACTTTTTTTTTTTTTTGTACTTGGTGACCGCGTCGTCGCTGCGTACTCCAATTTTGGTCTTATCAAATTGACTAGTATTTTCTTCATTATTTTTTTGTCCAGGTGTGTAAGTGCAACTTCGATTGATCTTATTAGATTATAAGATTCTCCAAAAATTTTGTTTATATGTTTCTCAGGGGACATATTATTCATAATAATGACTCCTAGGTCCTTCTCTTTTTTCACTTTTTTTAGTTTCTTCCTCATCCAATATATATGATCCCACTATTCTTCTTTTAATTATTCTAAATTCCATAATACTATACTTCTTAGTATTGAATTCCATCTCCCACTTCCTACTCCATTCCCATACTTTATTCAGATCACTCTCCAGCGACTCGCAATCTTCTTCGGTGTTTACTTTTTTCAAATTTTTTGCATCGTGTGCGAAGAAGCTCATATAACTTTCAATTCCTTCATCCATATCATTAATATATATATATATATATATATATATATATGTATATGTGTATATATATATTTATATATATATGTATATATATACATATATATGTATATATATATATATATATGTATATTTGTATATGTATATATACATATATATATATATATATATATGTATTTGTATATATATATACATACATAAACATGTGCATACATACATACATACATACATATATATATATATATATATATATATATATATATATATATATATATATATATATATATAAAACATTATTGGGGCCAGAACTGTTCCCTGTGGAACTCCACTAATCATCTCCTCCCGATTAGAATGTTTGTCTCTTATCACTACTCTCATTTTCTTTTTATGCAAGAAGTCTTCCACCCACTGAAGTAGTTTGCCCTGTATTCCTTCTGCAGTTTCTAATGTTTTGTCAATTTCTTATGTGGCACCTTATCAAAAGATTTTTTGAGGTCTAGAAAGGCACAATCAGCCCATCCACCTCTTTCCTGTATTATATGTATTAGCCCTGAATAAAAACACATCAAGTTTGTGACATGATCTTCATTGTCTAAATCCAAACTGCCTCGGATTTAGTACTTTTTTTCAAATACTTCAAACATCTAATTTTTATCATTCTTTCATAAATTTTTGCTACCATACTTGTAAGAGAGACAGGTCTATAGTTTGTAGTGTCTTCTTTGTTTCCCCTCTTATATATTGGTACTATATTTCCTCTTTTCCAATCTTCTGGAACTTTTCTTTCCTTCAATGATCTGCTTAATAGACTTTGTATTTTGTCTGTTAGTTCGTTCCTGCATTCTCTCAAAATCTAGTTTGCCTTTTCATCTGGACCATGCAATTTTCTGACATCGAGATTACTCAAGTGATTCATTATTTAATTCCTTGTTACTTCTATCTCTTTCATAGGGGGGACTTTCCCGTCCCACTCGACATCTCTAAGTTGTATGTCCTCCCTCGTAAACACTGATTTAAAATGCTTGTTCATAATTTCTGCCATTTCTATTTCCTCTGTGTATTCTATTCCTCCTTGTCGTAGTTTCTCTAAATCTTGTTTGTTTTTCAGTTTGTTGTTTACAAATCTATAAAATAGTTTTGGTTTATCTTTACATTTTTCTGTGACATCCTTTTCGTATTTTCTCTTTTCTTCTATGCGCACTTGTACATATTTATTTATATAACCAGTATATATTTTCCTTTTTTTCGTTTTTTTTTGTCTTTCCTCCATTTTATCCAAGCTTTATCCCTTTTTTCTTTTAACTCTCTATATCTTTTGTTGTACCAACATTTTACACTTTTTTTTTTTTTTTCTTGGAACATACTTTTCCACTCCTTCCCTTTAAATTGTTGTCAAAATTTTCCATTTCTCCTCTACTGTTGTTTCCTCTTTGTATATCCCTTCCCAGTCTGTTTTTTTTTCTCATTTTATATATTTTTTTCCATAGATCAACCTTCCCTTTCTATATTGCTCGTTTTTTCAATGTATT
Organism: Oratosquilla oratoria; assembly: GCF_046742065.1. Lineage (NCBI taxonomy): Eukaryota > Metazoa > Arthropoda > Malacostraca > Stomatopoda > Squillidae > Oratosquilla > Oratosquilla oratoria. The sequence continues at coordinate 60,505,837 of NC_134791.1, forward strand.
TTTCTTCATTTAGTTCCAGTTCAACTAATATGGGGTCACTTTTACTTAGTGGTGTCTTAATATTCAATCTTCTTCACTGTTTCAGGTTCTGATGTAATTATTAGGCCTAGTCTTGATGGCTCTTCCTCATTTCTACACCTAGTATTCTTTTATACCCATTGTGTCATTGTATTTTCTATAATCATATCAAGTAGTACATTTCCCCATAGGTCGTCTCCACACTTCACTGTCATCTCTTCCCAGCAGATTTCTTTACAATTAAAGTCACCCATTATAACTATTCTTCCTCCATCTTACATTATTTTATTTAGTGTTATCCTTGTGTCTTCTACCATATTCTTGTGTTTTCTCTCTTCCCACGAAACCGTTTTAGGAGGCACATAATTTACCGCAAACTTCCAGCTCTTCTTGTCCCTGTCTACTATTTCCATCATAACTCCACCATCTTGTCTTATTTCTCTGTTTCTAATCCAATAGTTATATACACTATGTACTACACTGTTGGGTGGTAATGGACCTTTCAATTTCGTCTCTACAATTCCCATTATGTCAGGTTCCTTTTTCATCAGGTAATGATACAGTTCAGTCAAGCCTGTTATTAATCCATCTATATTTGTGAAGGAGACTTTCAATTTTCTGTTACCTCCATCCTGTTTTCTGTTTCTCTTCTGTTTTCCTCTCCTATGAACCATTTTCTCACTTTCATATCCACTACTCTCCAATAGAATTTCTCTTTGTCTGACTCTGTTCTGTTCTCATTTTTTACCTTAGCTTTATTCTTTTTGTTTGTTCTTCCTCTCTTTCCTTTTTATTCGTGTTTCTTTTTATCCATACCTGTTTGTACTGATCATTTTCTGCTAGTTTTCCTGTTTTTGATAAGACATTCTCTACTGTTGTTTGTGACCTAAATTTAACCTTAATTGCTCTGGTCTTGTCTATACTGTATTTATCCAGCCTATATATTTCTTAAATTTCTTTCCCTATTTCTTGCTCACCTTCTTGAAATATATCAATACCTTGTTCGCTCTTTCTCAGCTCTTACTCTTGTAGTCCTATTTGGATTATGCTTCTCTTCCATTCCTAATATAATTATACATTTCTTTTTATCTGCTAAGTCTCTTACTATATTCTCCTTCTCCCTCATCATCACTTTAATGACTGTGTCCTTAGTTTGTTCTTTCATCTGTTGTTCCACTATACCTCTAAATTAAATTTTATTGTTCTCTTGTTGTTTTTTCTAACCACTTACCTCTTATGCTGTGGACTTTTTATTCTCTTACTTATTCCTCTTTAATTCCTCATTCTCATCCTTTACTTCTATTAACTGTCTTTTTAATTCTTCTATTTTTTTTTACTATGTTTTGATTCTCCTTCTTTAGTTCTCCCACTTTATCAACTCTTTGGGTAACTAGCGTTAATTGGTTAAACCTAACCTCCCATGTTTCGTTAATTTCTTTTAGTTTCTCCTCTAGATTTACTAGTCGGGGGAGGTTGTCATTTCCTCTCTCATTAAATCCATGGAAATATTTGTCTTCGCCTTCCATTGCGCTGCTCTTATCTATATTTCTAATCTTTACATTTTCACTAATCTCTTCGACTTCACCACTGTCGTCTGCCCCTCTCTTTTTGACATGCCTTCTGACCTCCTGGGCCAATTCGTCCGCTTCCTCATTTCCTTCCATATATATATATTCATATATATATATGTATATGTACATATGAATATATGTTTATATATATACATATTGTCATGGGTTGCTTGCTTGGTTTGGCCTGAGTTAACGTAATGAGTGGAACTTCAGTCGAATCTAGGGGTAAGTCGAGTTCCAGTTGGAAAGCAAACCCACAACAATAACGTGGAACGTATAGGTAAATTAAGTAGATAAAAATACGTTCCGAGGAAAAAAGCTTTATTTGAGACTGAATGTAAGTAAGAATTATAAGGATTACGGTTGAGGTAAGATAGACGTCTGCACGAAACTTAATTACTATATTTACACATAAAAAATAAAGTTTTTACTGATTAACATTTACGAACATACACTCACAGTATTCTGAGGAATAACATAAATACACTTTCCTAATAACGAAAACATACAATTCACAAATCACCGAGTCTTAACAAACATATATAATTCACACAAAATAATTAATAACCCTATACAAGTCTAAAGAATTGGTTTGAATTAATACTTGCGAACAAAACAGCAATGCACCGATATACAGCGTTGAAGAGGTGAGACCTGGGGTTGCGTGAGAGTGGGGGTGGACAACCGGGGAGGCTCTTTTTATACTCGAGGAAGGCGGGGCCAATAGTTTCATGGCAAGGTTCGAACTCGTACGTTCATACAACGTATGCTGGCCACGAGTCATGTTCGAAACCGTAAGTAGTAGGCGGGCGATTTGAAAGTGGTTTGATTCATGGTTGACTATAACACCCCCCGCCGGAAGACCAGAGTAACGGGGAGCAGCTGGACTAGAGAGTCCATAGTCACCGTGAATCGTCTAGGAGGCTGGTCGCTCCCCTAGACAGGGCGTCACCAATTAGGTGGTCTTCCCTTCTGATGTGGACCATGAGGAATCTGAAGGCTTGGAGGACGAGGGCCCATCGGAGGACTCGTTGATTGACGATACGGGCCCTCTCGATGAAGGTACGATGGTTGTGGTCGGCTTCCTGTAGGGAGACCCCTCCTATCCCTTCTACGTGGAGGACGAAGGGGTGGGAGTAGTCGGGGGTCTTCAACACCGGCTCGCCGCTCGGGAACTGCCAAGGGGTCTCGAAGGAGCGTTGGCAGACTGGAGACCAGACCAATTTCTCCGTGGGACTGGAGAGGGAGGTGAGAGGAGCCGTGATGGAGGAGTTGTGGCGGAGACGGCGGCAGCATCCTCTCTGCCTTATGGGGGTAGAGGCGATAAGGGGTCTGGCGGATAGGAAGAGTATTAGTGAGGAATTCTTTGTCAGGAATAAGGGGTCCAAGGCACTGAATAAGGTCTGCAAGGAGGGCAGAGTTGGACTTGAGAGCCGTTGTATCGACTTCTCGTATGTTAGGTTCATTTGTAAGGGGGGATTTTACAATGCATGATATAGGTCTCTCTAGCGCATCAGTAGGCTTTCTATGGACATACTCTTGAGCCTTTATTTTGTGTTGAGATGGGTTTTTTTAGTGAAGATTTTACCATGGGACTTGAAGTCTTTAAAGGTATGTTCGCAGGGGGCGAAAGTTACCTCTTACTACATGGGTCACAGGTTTATGGGGACCGTAAGATTTAGGTCCAGTACTCAGGGTAGGTGCTTTCGATCTACTCGGGCACTTTGACACTCAACAACCTGGCTCTGGGCATTGAGTGATGTGATGGCCAGGTTTCTTACAGTAACTACAGGAAAAGTAGAGGGGGGTAGGGATAGAGGTCTTTCCTGCCTGCTCATCATCGGGAGTGGCAAAGGAACCTACTGATGGCTTTACAAAATGGCTTCCCCGCTGTACATTCAACCTATTAAGTACTGCGTATTCATCGGCAAGTAATGCTGCTTTAGTTAAGTCAAATACATCTTTTCCATTTAAATGAAGCATGATTTGGAATGGAATTCTGCGCTTAAATTCCTCGAAGACCATCAAGTTAACGAGTTGATCGTAAGTCTTTACTTTCGGGGCAGTGAGCCATTCCTTAAAGATTCTGAGTTTTTCAGAGGCAAATTCGACATATGTCGAGTTAGCAGATTTGGTCAAATTTCTTTTTGACGGTAAGACTCAGGAGTAACTTGATAGGCATTGAGGATACTAGATTTGACTATTTCATAGGATGAGTATTCCTCATGACTGTTAAAGACTTTGGCGGCTGTTCCTACCAATTTGCTTTGTATGATTCACACCCATTCTTCTACGGGCCAGTTTACGTGCTCAGCTAAACGTTCAAATTGCCTAAAAAAGTATTCTGGGTCTGACTCATTGAAATTGGGAAGAGAGGCAACTTGGGTATTTAATAGGTGGATAGATTTATTTTTCCTATCTATGTCAGACAATTTTAACTTTCGTATTCTACTGCAAGTTCCTTTTCTCTGTTCTCACGTTCTCTTTCTTTTTCTTCTCGTTCTCTCTCACGTTCTCTTTCACGCTCACACTGTCTTTCTCTGGCAAGTTCCTCCTTTCTCAGCTCAAGCTCACGGTCTTTCTCTCGTTCTTTTAATTTTAGTAATTCAAGCTCCCGCTCTTTCTCTTTTTCTACTCGTTCTTTCTCTCTTTCTTTTCGTTCTTTCTCTTTTTCTTCTCGTTCTTTCTCTTTTTCTTCTCGTTCTTGTCTCATTCTCTCTCTCTCTAGTTTAATTTTCTCTAATTCTAAAGATACTACTGACTTATTGAAGGGAGATTGGGGGGGAGCGCGTGCTTCAGGCTGCAAGGGGGGATCACTATCACTTACAGGGTCTCCTTCAGTTACGTCACGAGCACTTTCCTGGCGTAGTAGTTCGAATGCGTCTGCATCCAGTACCAGCAAATCTACGAGGGATTCGATGACCACTCGTTTGATTTCATCTTTACGTAACCTAGCAGGAGCATTAATTTGGTAGGTTTGAGCCAACAGTCTCCAATCATCCTTTTTGAGATCATACTCTAACTGATCCACTGAGGGATTTTTGATAAAAGTTTCTATATTGAAAGGCATAGTGAGTGTATGTACACGAGAATTCCACTCCAGGGATATTAGTATAAACCAATTCTTGGACTTCACATACGAAAAATTGACTAAATCCCTGTTCGGGGGGAGTGAAATCTATGGTGGGTCTCTATAAGAACTCGGTCTATGAACATTTATTCTATAGACGATGTGTATACTAAGGTTCAGCGCTCAGACTATACGCCCGTAACTTACGTATAGTCTGCTTCGAGGTTTCCCGATAGGAAAGAGGATAGCTCACACATAGACTGTCGCTGAATCAGAATATGGCTAACTAATGGTCTGAATCTTAAAATACACGGCTTACTGTGCAGGTATAGTTAACTTTCGAAGCTGTGGGGGACAGTATAAATCTCCTAGGCACAGTTGCTGAGGAAAGGTCACTATAACGGGGTCGTAACTATTTTCCGACGTTAGGGCTACAGCAAGTGGGTAGTTTAGGAAGATTACTTGAGTGAGTTATTGTGAACTTATTGAATAGAGGTTCTCCTTTGGAACCGGTTGAATATGTCGGACATATGAATGTCGGGGTCTCACACACTTCGAATAATCGATACCTTAAAGTTTTTTATCCTGTCATCTAACCTAACGTATTGATAATTAAGCACAAATCGAACACTTATAAATTTACATCGTATCATCTAACCTAACGTAATATTGAAAATTTAAATAAAGCATAAATAATTCAGTGACAGTGAGTGTATGGTAATGAACAAAGTGACAATCGCACGTGTTACTGATAATTGACGTTAAGAGGTTAGCAGACTTCGATATTACCTACGGGTCACTAATCTATTTCACGTAAATATAGAATAACATCCCGGACAGCCCCCCAATTGTCATGGGTTGCTTGCTTGATTTGGGCTGAGTTAACGTAATGAGTGGAACTTCAGTCGAATCTAGGGGTAAGTCGAGTTCCAGTTGGGAAGCAAACCCACAACAACGTGAAACGTATAGGTAAATTAAGTAGATAAAAATACGTTCCGAGGAAAAGCTCTATTTGAGACTGAATGTAAGTAAGAATTATAAGGATTATGGTTGAGGTAAGATAGACGTCTGCACGAAACTTAATTAACTATATTTACACATAAAGAAAAAATAAAGTTTTACTGATTAACATTTACGAACATACACTCACAGTATTCTGAGGAATAACATAAATACACGTGCGTGCGTGTGTGCGTGCGTGTGTGTGTATGTGTGTGTGTGTGTGTGTGTGTGTGTGTGTGTGTGTGTGTGTGTGTGTGTGTGTGTGTGTGTGTGTGTGTGTGTGTGTATGTATGTGTGTGTGTGCGTGTGTGTGTGTATGTGTGTGTGTGTGTGTGTGTGTGTGTGTGTGTGTGTGTGTGTGTGTGTGTGTGTGTGTGTGTGTGTGTGTGTGTGTGTGTGTGTGTGTGTGTGTGTGTGTGTGTGTGTGTGTGTGTGTGTGTGTGTGTGTGTGTTTACCTAGTTGTACCTTATATAATACGGGAAGTGAGCTAAACTCGTGGTGATCCATCTTTGTATCTTTCAGCATCAAGCTTTTTCTTAAACTCTTGAATAGTGTTTGCACACACTGTTTCTTTGTCTAATTTGTTCCAGGTATCTATCACTCTGTGTGGGAAGCTATTATTATTATTTTTTTCAGATCTCTTCTGTAAATTTTTGTTTTTGCTTGTGTTTCTTTTCGTGTCCTCTTGTTTTTCCATTGTCCCATTTCAACAAATCATTCATATCTAAGATTTACATTTCTTTCATAATTCTACAAATAGTAGGTCTCCTCTTTCCCTTCTTTGTTCTAGAGTTGGTAATTCTAATTTGGACAGTCATTGTTCATATGTCATTTTGGAAAGAGTTGGTGCCAGTTTTATTGTTGCTCTTTGTATTCCTTCTATTTTATTTTCTTATTTCTTTGGTACTGGGTGTCCATAGTGTTGCTGCGTAATCGATTTTTGGTCTTATTTGTGTAGTTTTTTTTTTTTATCATTTCATCATCAAAATAGACAAATGCCACTTTTATTGACCTCAATAAATTGTAGGTTTCTCCGAATATTTTATTAATAAGTATGTCCGTATTCAAGTCTTTCCTAATCATCACTCCAAGGTTTTTTTTTTCCAGAGTTTACTTTTTTGACCTCTTCTTTACCAATTTTATAATCTCTCGATATTGTGTTTTTACTTTTTCCAAATTCCATTATACTACATTTCTTGATATTGAATTTCACTTCCCACTTTTGAGTCCATTTCCAGATCTTACCCAAGTCTTTTTGTAATGAGTTGCAATCCTCCTCCGTTCTTACTTTCTTCAGTATTTTTGCGTCGTCTGCAAAGAAATTTATATAACACTCTACCCACTCATCCATGTCATTTATGTATATGGCAAACATGATCGGGGCCAGTACTGATCCCTACGGGACATCACTTATCATTTATTCTTAATATGAGAATTTATCTCTAATTACCATTCTCATTTTCCTTCCAGTCAGGAAGTCTTTCATCCATTCCAATAATTTTCTTCTGATTCCACCTATTGACTCTATTTTCCTTATTAGTTTCTTGTGTGGTACCTTATCAAATACTTTTTGTAGGTCCAGAAAGGCACAGTCTGCCCAACCATCCCTTTCGAGTAGAAGCAGATCAAGTTTGTTGTACATGATCTTCCTTGTCTGGATCCAAATTGACTTGGATTCTGTACAGATTTTTCTTCCAGATATTTAGCCCATCTATTTTTGATGACCTTTCCACAATTTTTTGATAATATGCTTGTCAGGGAGACCGGTCTGTAATTTGATGGATCTTCTTTGTTTCCTCCCTTATAGATCGGTACAATATTTGTATTCTTCTAATCCTGTGGCACCTTTCCTTCTTGAAGTGATAATTTAATTGTATTGCACATCTTATCTGTTAATTCCTCCATGTATTCTTTCTGTATCTAATTTGCAAATCCGTCTAGGCCATGTGAATTTCTGACATAAAGAGTTTTGATTTGGTCGCTGATTTCCTTCTGTGTTACAATTATTTCTTTCGTTAAGGGGGATATCTCTCTCTCTATTTCCTCACAGTTAGGTGATTTTTCTATTGTGAATACTGATTTGAAGTGGTTCATAATTTCAGCCATTTCCAGTTCTTCTGTATATTCGTATTTACCTTGGCGCAGCTTTTCTATTTCTTGTTTATTCTTCAGTTTACCATTTACATACCTGTAAAATAGTTTGGGTTCTTCCTTGCATTTTCTATTACTTTTTTCGTAGTTTCTCTTTTCATCTCCGCGTACATAATCATTTCTTACTTTGTTGTACATTAGCCATTTGCTTGTTTTCTTGTCTTTTTTCCATTTCTTCCAAGCTTTGTCTCTTTTATCATTTATCATTAGCCTCACTACAACTTTTGTTGTACCATCTTTTTATGTATGTTCTTTCCTTTTTTGTTGTGGTACATATTTATTCACTCCTTCATTATAAATTTCTTTTAGTATATTCCATTTTTCTTCCATCCCTGTTTCTTCATTTAGGAATTTTTCCCAGTTCGCGTTGCAATTTTTTTTTTTTTTTAGTTTCTCAATTTTGTTGTTGTTGTACATTAGTTTTCCTATTCTATGTTTTTCATTTCCACTTTGATCCATTTGCTCTTTCAACTCAAATTCTATTAATACATGGTCAGTCTTTCCTATCGGAGTTTTGTAATCAATTCTGTCGACAATTTCAGGCTCTGTCGTAGGTATTAAATCCAGCCTGATGGTTCTTCACTACCTCTGTATAAGGGTATTTTCCCTTATCCACTGAGTCATTGTGTATTCGATGGTCAATTCAAGCAGGACGTTGCCCCAGAGTTCCTCTCCACCCTTCACTGTCATTTCCTCCCAACATATTTCTTTTGAATTAAAGTCACCCATAATTACTCTATTTCCTCTGTCCTTCATTATATTAGTTAATTCGTATTTTGTATCTTCTAGTAATTTGGAATGTTCCCTTTTTGTTGAGGACTGTGTTTTGGGGGGTACATACACCACTACAAATTTTCTACTCTTCATATATTTGCTTTCAACTTGCATCGTAATTGATTCTACATTATTTTCTCCTTCAGTTATTTTTTTTTTTTATCCTTTCTATTCTTCGTCCAACAATTGCATAAACCTTGTCCCACAGTGTTGGGCGGTAGAGTACACTTTTATTTAGTTTCCACTATTCCCATTATGTATGTTTTTTCTAAGGCCATATAATAATCTATTTCATTCATTCCTGAAGTCATTCAATCTATATTGGTATAAGCTATTTTTAATATCCGGTTCTCCGGCTTGTGAGGCCAGTGCTTTACCAATCCGCCATCGGGCCGTGTGTATGTGTATGTGTGTGCGCGTGTGGACTTGAAAATGACAGCATTTTTGCAATTCTTTTACTTTTTTCTAGTGCTCTTGATTTTCCTGATGATGGAATTTCCTTCAGGTGGATGAGCATAAACTAATTTGCTATAATCTTCCATTTATTCAAGGTTTCGCTGCAGAAAAGAGATATGTCATATTAACAAATCAATAATATAATAATGTTATGACAAAAAATGTCATCTCTTTTAGATCAGAATACTGAAGCACATTTGACCTCTAGTTCAGAGGGATCCTCAGTTCCTGGTCAGACTTGTACCTGAACATCGCACCATACGTAGCTGTTCACAACTTTAGAAGTTATTGTATATGCAATTTCTACGTGTAGGTGTTAATGATAAAGATTGTTCATACTACTTTTTGCTTAATGTAATAAAATGTAGACACCCTGTGTGTATAATATAAATAAACCTCTTTGAAATATTTACAACGCATTTTATTTTCAAGCGGGCTAATACTTGAATAAGTTGATATTCACAATGAGGAAGTCTTTATAGAAAGTACAGGAACCAAGAAAAGGCAATATGATTGTGATTGAAAAAGTAACTGTGTTTGAGGTAATTGTGGAGATAGAATAGTGTTGTGCAGAATGATAATTTAGTAGTGTATGACAGTAATGTCTGTGTCGACTGCGTTTATGAGCTAATGCCTCCTCTAAATGACGAGTCATTTAATGCGGCTTAATACTCAATAAGGCGATACGTCGGCTGCTCCAAGGAACATATGTGATGCTCGAAATTCTAGAACTCAAATTAATTGAAATTTAGTCCGGGTGTCTGTAATGCGTTGATGGTGGAGATTAGGATAAAACAAATAGAAACGTGTGTATACAATATCTCTTTATTGACACTAACAAGTTAATGGAAAAGGAATAATGATATAGTTTAAAGCTCGTTTGGTAAGTTACAGACTGCTATGAATGAAAATTTATTTCACGCATGTCATATATAGTCTGTATATCATTTGGCTGATTATCACATTAATTTATTATCAACGTATTGTAAATATCGCTTAACATCCAATTAGAAAG
>NC_134791.1:60528394-60540894 GCF_046742065.1 Oratosquilla oratoria
GTCCTGGGTCGCCCCCTCATGTTCACTCCTTCTTCATCTGCCTTCCACAACTTTTTTACTATTCTATCTTCACTCATTCTTTCCATGTGTCCAAACCATCATAATACTCTTCGATTCACCCTATCTCCCAACTCCCTTTTCACCTCCATTCTCCTCCTCGCCTCCTCATTTCTCACTCTATCCAGTCTAGTAACCCCTATCGTACTTCTCAGACACCTCATCTCAAACACATTGAAACTCATTCTCTCTTCTTCTCTTATGTTTCATATTTCTGCCCCATACACTGCTGTCGGCATAATCACTCCTTCATACAATCACCTCCTAGCATTCATTCCGAAGTGTCTATTTCTCATTACACTTTTTAATCCACCAAGGCATTTATTCACTTCTCTTAATATACATTCTACCTCCACCTCCACTCCTCTTTTTCCTGTCCATATTCGCACCCAAGTATCCAAAACTTTTCACTTTCTCCAGTCTCTTTTCCTTAATACACACTTCCGGTCTGCTGCCACTTTCACCCCTTGTACATCTCATCACCTTCCTTTTACCCACATTTATCTACAACTTCCTTCTTTCACACACTTTCCCAAACTCTGTCACTAACTTCCTCAATCCCTCCTCTAATCCTGCTACAGACGCAATGTCTTCCGCAAACAACAGCTAGTTATCTCCCATTTTTCTCCATTTTCTTTAATCATCTCTAATCCCTGACCCATCAACCTTGCATTTACCTCTTGCACCACCCCATCCATGTATAAATTGAACAGCAAGGGTCACATAATACATCTCTGACAAAGTACCACCTTTATCTCAAACCACTCACTCTCTCCATTTCTAATTCTGACACACGTTGAGTGAGAGAGCAGAATAGAGTGAGAGTGGAAGTGGAATTGGGCAGGTAAGTTAGCGCGAACGACTGACGAGCAATAGAGCAAGTGTGTTACTGATTGGACGTCGCGAGATGGGAAACATGGAAGAGGAACACCAGAAAGAAGGTGGAGAGACGAGATTGAAAAGTTTGCAGAAGTGACGTGGCAAAGGTTGGCGCGGTCATGTGAATCATGGAATGCTGTGAATGAGGCCTTTGTTCAGCAGTGGAGTCAGGACGGCTGATTTGATATATATATATATATATATATATATATATATATATATATATATATATATATATATACATATACCAAGGTTTTTCCCCCCTTACAAGGGAGGTAGCCAAAAAAAGAAAAAGGCATAAAATCATTCCCACCCATCCCATCCCTAAATACACTCCACTCCCCTCCACCCTCCCTCCCATCTTAGCACTTCCTGGATGACGGGTCAGCCCTGCACCTTGTCCACTGACCTGGTTCAGAGGCAGTGTCGCGAGTCACAGTTGCAAGTCTTATATATATATATATATATATATATATATATATGTGTGTGTGTGTGTGTGTGTGTGTGTGTGTGTGTGTGTGTGTGTGTGTGTGTGTGTATGTATATATATATATATATATATATATATATATATATATATATATATATATATATATATATATTGTCACGATATTACCCCTAGCCAGGTGACACGATACCCCATCCGGGTGTCAAGGTACCCATTCACCTGAATGACACCTTTCCTACTACCACTATCATCCTACTTCGAAGAAACAAGCAGTCAGCCTTCTCCTCCACCCCCACTTGGGTCGCTCCGCAGCAAAGCGATTGTTCGGAAGTTCGGCCTGAACAACCGTCCTTGGCTAATCACTGACCAAGACTTCAGCCTAGTTCCCCTTTATAAGCTAGATATTCCCAAGACTCGATCAGGCTTAATGACCTCATTATAGGTCGATATCCCTAAAGATAAAAAAAAAAAAGACTCGACAGACTCGCCTCTAGCTAGCTGCCAGCTTCGCCTCCCTCTGGATTGTAATAGATATTGTTTGGACAACAGACGACTCGACGTACCAGGTTTCAGTCTTACCCGTTCTATATTTTCTACATATCTCATTCTTCATAAATTTTAATTGTGTGTTATCTAAATATCTAAGTATCCATTCAAGTCTCTATATCAAGTATCGCTCGCTATCAAATCAATTTCTATATAGACGAGCATCTTTTCACACGAACAAAATCACAGGCAAGATTAATGGGTATAACGATAACCGGAATCAGAGGGCCTGTTTATGTTATCGAAGGGCTAATCTTGTTTAAACCCACACGTTCTAGTCTATCAACGACTAGTTACGACTAGTTCTCAAGTCTCAGTAAAATGTTCAATTTGGAAGATTTTGTGGCCAATCCCTCGTATGTGACCTTACAGGAACAAGTTACAAAGAATGATTGAAAAGACATAGCAAGATACTATAACATAGAAATTCAGTCCTCCAAGCCAAAAAGCGTAATAAAAAAAATAGTGGTGGAACAACTGGTTCAATTAGGAATAATAGCGACCGTAGCCATAGACACCCCGACTACTCCTAGTTTATTATTCCCTAAAGACCAGGATGGAGCAACGGCCAGGTCTCTTAGCCCTGAACAGTCTCCTGCCAGACAATCCCCGACAACCAAACCAGCAGACAATATACAACTGGAACAATTAAGATTGCAATATAAATTTCAATTGGAACATTCAAAATTAAAAGTGGAAAGAGAGAGATTAGAAAAGGAAAGAGAATTAGAAAGGGAGAGATTAGAAAAGGAAAGAGAAAGATTAGAAAAGAAAAGAGAAAGATTAGAAAAGGAAAGATAATGGGAAAGATAATTAGAAACAGAGAAATTAGCATTAGAAAGAGAGAGCTAGAAATGGAAAAAGATATCAGAACTAAGGAATTCACAATACAAGAGAAAAGCGAAGAAAGACAATTAGACATTCGGGAGAAAGAAGTACGACTTAATGTAGGTAATTTATCTTCCTTGATCCCTGCATTTTTACCCGAGGATGTAGACGGCATGTGCTTTAACTCTATCCCAAAGTAAGGTAACGTCTTCTCCACCCTCAAATTCCTCATCCTTACCCAAGTCTTTGCCCACCTCTCTTCCGTCCTTTGGTAAGGAGGATTTGATCAATAAGACCCTAACCAGGGATGAAATCATCCAAGTTCAACAAAAGGATGATACACTCTTCTACTTTCTACACATAGCCACAACCAAAGCAGACATAGACACCCCTTGTTTCTATTTTCAAGATTGAATCTTGATGAGAGTATACAGACCCCTTGCCTATAATAAGCTACAAATATGGGCAGAAAAACACCAAATTGTACTTCCTCGCTCAGTCAGAAGTAGTGTATTGAAATTAGCTCATGATGGTTTCGCAGGACACTTAGGAGTGAGAAAAACATACCTCAAGATACTTGATAATTTTTTCTGGCCGGGAATACGTAAAGACATCCCTAACTTCATCAGGACCTGTTACGTCTGCCAGGCGGTGGGTAAGCCAAATAAAAAAATTCCTAAAGCCCCACTTAAGCCCACTCCTATCAGTGAGGAGCCCTTTGATAAAATATTAATAGATTGCGTGGGACCATTACCTAAATGAAAAAAGGGTAATGAATATATGGTAACTGTTGTCGATGTGGCTACCCGTTACCAGGAGGCATTTCCTCTTAAATAAATTTCAGCTCAATCAATAATCAAACCATTATTGTCAATGTTTATCCCTAAAGGAATCCCTAGACAAATTCAATCTGATCAAGGAACTAATTCCACCAGTTCTCTTTTCAACCAGGTCCTTACGGAGTTAAGGATAGAGCATGTTACATCCTCCGCTTACCACCCGCAATCTCAGGGTTGTGTAGAAAGGTACCATCAATCGCTGAAAACCATGCTGCGCAAATATTCCCTAGATACAAGATCCAGTTGGGACTCTAATCACGATTGGATTCTCTTCTCCATCACCCTTTGAATTATTATACGGGCGATTCTTAAGAGGATCCTTGACCTTGTTCAAAGAACAATGGTTTAAATCTAATCAGGAGAAAACGAATGTTCATTCATATGTCCAGAATTTGAGAAGAAAATTACAGTCGGTGAGAACCATGTCCAAGGCCCATTTTCCCAGTTCCAGAAAAGGAGTAAGTTGGGGTATGATAGAACCTCCAAAGTAAGAACTTTCAAGGTAGGAGATACGGTGTTAGCCTTTCTCCCTTTATCAACTAACCCTTTTCATAAAAAAGTTCTTTGGTCCATATAAGATCCTAGAACAACAAGGAACTTTGAATTATATAATTGAAACTCCTGACAGAAGAAAAAAAAACAGCAGCTGATGCACGTAAATCTTATCAAACGTTACCTTTCCAGACCACCAGAGGAGGATACCAAGACCGTGTCCATACCTATTGTGAATCCTGTAACATTACAGAAGGACGAAGGCACCATAAATACAGATTTCCCCCTGCCCAATAGTGCCTTCTCCAATAGGGAAACATTGTACCACCTAGATAAGTATCTCTCTGGGCTTCACCCAAGTCAAAAAACTCAATTAATCAGTGTCATAAAACGGTTTCCAGAAAGTACCCTAGACCACATAGGCTTATGCAATTTTTTCCAACATAACATTCAGTTAAAAGATCCAAATCAAGTTTCCATTAGACAGCGTCCATATCCCCTAAACCACGAAAAAAATTAAATTCTTAGAGAAGAAGTCCAGTATCTCCAAGATCATGGTTTGGCGGAACCTAGCGATTCCCCTTGGGCTTCACCCTGCCTTTTAGTACCAAAGACAGATAATTTATTTCGTATGTGTACGGCCTATCGTCAGATAAATAATGTCACCGTCTGGAATGCATACCCATTGCCCCTTATTGAACAGTATAGGTGATGCCCCTTTCATATCTATCATAGACTTGCTAAAAGGCTATTATCAAATAGCCTTAACCCAAAAAGCGAAAGCCAGCTCTGCCTTCGTAACCCCTTTTGGTATGTACCAATGCAGAGTAATGGAGTTTGGACTTACTAATGCCCCTGCTACCTTCCAGAGGTTAATTACAAATGATTACAAAGGCAAAGCATGCCGACAGGAGACCTTTTGATCCATATCTAGGTCGGATGCCAAAAAAAAAAAAAAAAATCATATTAATAATAAATTAAAACTATAACAATGTAAATAACAATTAAAATACATAAATAAATGCATTGGTATAGTTGAATAACAAACAAACAGGTAAATAGTAAATGATAATAAATTGACATATAACTAATAATAAATGAAAATCAGACAGACAAATTATAACAAAACAAAAACAAATAATATAACACAAATTATAATAATTACAGCATCTTACTTAGGTATTTATCTAAATGATTATTAAAGCTTCGAACTGAACTACATTGCACTACCTGTGCAGGAAGTTTATTCCATTCATTAACTACACGGTTGGCAAAGTTGTTTCTACCTACTTCCAAATTGAATCTATTTCCGGACAGTTTGAGACCATTGTTTCTTGTCTGATTCTCATTCAATGTGAAAATTTTGTCACTTTTGATGTTGTCAATTCCCTTTAAAATCTTAAAGACCTGTATCAAGTCACCTCTGAGTCTACGCTTTTTTAGGGAAAACAGATTCATGTGCTTAAGTCGATTTTCGTATGATTTATTTTTGATATTTGGAATCAGTTTTGTGGCTCACCGTTGTACTTTTTCCAGTCTGTCAATGTCTTTAATGAGATTCGGTGACCATACGGAAACAGCATATTCCAAATGTGGACGAACTAACGATTTATATAGCTTGTTAATGAGTGATGGACTTTTGAAATCAAAAGATCGCGCAATCAATCCCAGAATCTTATTTGCTTTCTCAGAGGCTGAAATACACTGCTTGGATGATTTGAGGTCGTTACTGATAATTTAAGCCGAGATCTTTTTCACTATCCACTTTTGTTAACGAATTTCCAAATAACTTGTAATCGTACTTGCTGTTATTTTTACCTATGTGCATTACCTTGCATTTACTTGTGTTAAATTTCATTAGCCACTTTTCAGACCATTGCTGTAATTTATCTAAATCTTCTTGAATATCTAATTGGTTTGAGTGATCATTTGCCACTCCGCACAGTTTTGTATCATCAGCAAATTTGGAAACAGTAGATTTTAGTCCATGGTCTATATCATTTATATATACTATGAATAGAAGTGGCCCAAGAACGGAACCCTGAGGAACTCCACTTGCAACACTTTTCCATCCAGAAGTTTGTCCATTTAAAACAACTATCTGTTTTCGACCTTTCAACCAATTACTAGTCCAACCTAATAGGCTACCACTTATTCCATGCAAAGCTAATTTAGTAAGTAGTCTTTCGTGTGGGACGGTATCAAAAGCTTTTGCAAAGTCTAGATATATTAAATCTATATTGTTTCTTTTGTCATAATTCGAGACAACTGTGTTGTAGAATTCGAGTAAGTTAGTCACGCAAGAACGTTTCCGTCTGAAACCATGTTGGCTATCATTTATCAAACGGTTACTTTCTAAATGATATTCGATAGCATCTCTGATGATAGTTTCCATTATTTTTCCTACGATCGAAGTCAAACTAATAGGCCTATAGTTATTTGGTTTGTTTTTGTCACCTTTTTTGAATATGGGAGTAACGTTAGCTAGCTTCCATTCTCTTGGGACATCTCCGGATATGATGGATTTCTTGAAAATAATTTCTAATGGAACAACAATCTCATTTTTCATTTCAGGTCTACCTGGAGTAGGAGCATATCTCGACGATGTGGTGGTGGTAGCTGACGACTGGGAAGACCACTTGGCCCGACTAGATGGTCTATTCCATCGTCTGAAGGGGGCGGGATTGGTGATCAACTTGCAGAAGTCCGTTTTTGCTCGAGGGACCGTGACTTACCAAGGCCACACCGCAGGTGGTAGTTCGGTGCGGCCCAAGAAAGCCAACGTAGAAGTGATCCTAGCCTTCCCTACACCAAGGACAAGGAAGGAGGTGATGAGACTCCTTGGGATGGCCAGATATTATCGCCGCTTCTGCAAGAACTTCTCCACCGTCGCGGCTCCCTTTACCGACCTGACCAGCTCAGCCAAATCCTTCCAGTGGTCCCCATCCTGCCAGACATCTTTCGAGAACATCAAATCGTTCCTGACTTCGGAACCGGTGCTCAAGACTCCTAACTACAACCTACCATTCTACATGCAAATAGATGCTAGTGGAGTTGGAGTGGGGGCAGTGTTGCTATAACCTGATCCTACCTACACCATTCTCCATCCTGTGGCCTTCTTCTCAGCAAAGCTAAACAAACATCAAGAGAGCTACTCCACCATAGAGAAGGAAGCCCTATCCCTCGTCCTGGCAATCAAGAAGTTTCGGTGTTACCTCCAGTCATCATCAGCACCAATCAAGATATTCACCTAACATAACCCTCTCGCTTTCATTCAGAAAGCAAAGCTGCAGAATCAGAAGATTCTTCGTTGGGCTCTGACCTTACAAGAATACCATCTAGATATCGATCATATAAAAGGGCCTGACAACATTATAGCAGATACTCTCTCCCGTGCTCCAGTCAGCTAACCTCCTTCGTGCTCCCCTTCGGAGGTCTTCGGTGGGGTGGGGGGGTCACGATATTACTCCTAGTCAGATGACACGATACCCCATCTGGATGTCAAGGTACCCATTCACCTGAATGACACCTTTCCTACTACCACTATCATCCTACTTCAAAGAAACAAGCAGTCAGCCTTCTCCCCTACCCACACTTGGGTCACTCCGCAGCAAAGCGATTGTTCGGTAGTTCGGCCTGAACAACGTCCTCGGCCAATCACTGGCCAAGACTTCAGCCTAGTTCCCCTATATAAGCTAGGCATTCCCAAGACTCGACAGACTCGCCTCTACCCAACTGCCAGTTTGGCCCTCCTTTAGAATGTAATAGTTATTGTTTGGACAACAGGCGACTCGACGTGCCAGGTTTCAGTTTTACCCGTTCTATATTTTCTACGTATCTCATTCCCCATTTATTCTATTGTGCGTTAGGGTTAATATTGTTAATATTGTTTTGTTAGTTTATGTTGTCTCTGTTTTATCATATTTCATACTGAAATAATAAATGGTCTTTCTGCATACCAATAGTCTGATGCATTTCTATATCCCCATTCTAACTTTGTTGTGGCTTGGGCACTCGGTATGAACTTATGGTTAACAAGTATCTTTCCAGCCTGTGTCATAACAATATATATAAATGTATATATATATATATATATATATATATATATATATATATACATATATATATATTTAAACTTATATATATATGTATATATTTATACAGATATATATATATATATATATATGTATATATATATACATATATATATATATATCCTTGTTTATATACAGTATTTGTATGAGGTGGAAAAATTGAGAGACGAAAGAGAAATAAAAGTGATGTATATACTGTATATGTGTGAATGCTAATTGCCTGGTGTCTGGAATTGAGCCATATTGTATTGGTCTATTATACATGTGAATACCAAATTACATGATTCAAGCTAACTGCAGCTCACAGCGTATAATATCTTGATTTAAGTATGTACTTCACGACGTGCGAAATATAATATTGAAAGTATTACAAATTAGGAATTGAGGCATTGCATTGGTTCATTATGTATAATGTAATTGTGCTGTGAAAATTTAAAAGATGTATTGTTATGAAGAAATATAATTAACTAATTTACACTCCCAATGCATTGTTCTGGGATAGAAAGTAGTGCTAATGTGTGTTATAGAATTTTTTACTGTATAGTGACGCTATATTGTATCAGGGCTAATAAAATACTGTATATTGTTAAACTGTGAACCTAGGAGGATATGTATGGGTTACTGTAGATTGCTGGAATTGTTAGTCTCTGAATACACAGAATGGTGATGTAGATAACGTCGGTAGATATCACCACTAAGCGTTCCCTTTGTTAATTGTCTTTCATGTTGGCAAGATGCGTGTTGAGTAAGTATCCAGGGGAACTCTTTTGGTAAGCATCTGAGTGAGAATCTTTGTTTATAATAAGTATGCAAATATGCAAATAGTGAATGAGTCAGTAGAAGTCACATTGTTAATGATAGAATTTTGTTTTTCAGACCATGTTTGGATGGAAATAGTAAAGAGCAGAATTATGGTGAAGCCATGGCGGCGAAATAATCATGGTATGTTTTGCCCTTTTTATATTAACGCCAAGTTAGTTGTGTAGAGTAAAGAGTTATGGCCGAATGATCTGTTATTGTAAAATGAAGCGGCCTTGCTGTGGATGTGCTGTGTCTTGCGACACTGCTTCTGACCCAGGGCGGTGGGCAGGGTGCAGGGATGACCCGTCATCCAGGAGGTGCTCAGGTGAGAGGGAGGGTGGGAGGGGTGTGGAGTGTATTTAGGGATGAAATGGGTGGGAGTGTTTTTATGCCTTTCCCTTTTTGGCTACCTCCCTTGGAAGGGGGAAAAAGCCTTGGTATATGTATGTATGTATGTATATAGATTAATTTGTTAATGTAATTACAGATACCATAGTCTGTAGGAGAACCAACACCAGGCCCGAGGGCTCCTTATTAAACGATTATGCGTATGCATGAAGATTCCTTATTCCTTCTGTACCTCAATCCACATACGACGGGCCACAGGCTGTGACAGTATCATGATTACGCCTAGTATAATAATTTTGTCTAGTATCATGGTTTCGTCTAGTATCATGATTTCGTCTAGTATCATGATTATTTGAGGTACAGAAGAACAAGGACGCCAGGCTACAAGAATGAAATGTTGTTACTTCAAGGAGTGATGATTCCACATGGAGGGATGGTAACGGGCTCAGAAGAAGCTCAGGAGAAGCTCACAAGTAATCAGATAAGAAAATTCTATATTTAGTTAAAGGAGACAGTGTGTTATGGAAATATTTCAAAACATGTTAGTTCGTTGACTTTACAAAGTGATGAGTTTATTACAAAGTTTGTTTTCTTAATAATGTGCAGTAATCAATCAACCATCTAGATAAATCATGGACTTGGTATATGAGATTGCAACGAGACAGTGCTTTGTCTAGTATCATGGTTTCGTCTAGTATCATGATTTCGTCTAGTATCATGATTATTTGAGGTACAGAAGAACAAGGACGCCAGGCTACAAGAATGAAATGTTGTTACTTCAAGGAGTGATGATTCCACATGAAGGGATGGTAACGGGCTCAGAAGAAGCTCAGGAGAAGCTCACAAGTAATCAGACAAGAAAATTCTATATTTAGTTAAAGGAGACAGTGTGTTATGGAACTATTTCAAACTTGTTAGTTCTTTGACTTTATAAAGTGATGAGTTTATTAAAAAATTTGTACTCTTAATGTTGTGCAGTAATCAATCAACCATCTAAATGAATCATGGACTTGGTATATGAGATTGCAACAAGACAGTGCTTTGAATAATAATGAGACTGATGATTGTATTTGAACTAAGCATAGTTATCCCAGTTTTATTAAGCATCGATTTGTTCAAATCAGTATGGAATATCTATTAGTGATGAGTTTATTAAGATAATGCTTTGACTAAATAATAGAAGTGATGATTGTATTTGAACTAAGCATAGTTATCCCAGTTCTATTTAGTATCGATTTGTGCAAATCCGTATTAAATATCGATTAGTAATGAGTTTATTAAGATAATGCTTTGACTAAATAATGGGGTTGATTATTGTATTTAAACTAAGCATAGTTATCCCAGTTCTATTTAGTATCGATTTGTGCAAATCAGTATTGAATATCGATTAGTGATGAGTTTATTAAGATAATGCTTTGACTAAGTAATGAGACTCCATGATTGTATTTGAACTAAGCATGGTTATCCCATTTCTATTTAGGATCAACTTGTGCAAATCAGTATTGAATATCTATTAGTGATGAGTTTATTAAGATAATGCTTTGACTGAATAATGAGACTCCATGATTGTATTTGAACTAAGCATGGTTATCCCATTTCTATTTAGGATCAACTTGTGCAAATCAGCATTGAATATCTAAGTTGTCATATTTAATTCTGCAAGTTTATTAAGTGATGAGTTTATTACAAGGTTTGCACTTTTAACATTGTGCAATAGCCAATTCGTTATCTATATGAATCATAAATTCCGTACATGTGATAGCAACAAGATAGTGCTTTAACTGAATAAGTGGACTTAAAACTTGTATTTGAGCAAACCATAATATTTTTAGTTTTTATTCTAGTATCGAACTGTGTAAATCAGTAGTGAACATTCAAGATAAGCAAGATGGAGAAAACTACTGTTCTTCAGTTAAGATAGTATCTAAAATCTAAAGGTCAAATGAGTTCTGGCAATAAAGCAGAGCTTATGAGTAGGATACAAAAGTTTATCATAGACGAGGAATTGGAATTAAAAGAAGTGATTAGCCAGATATTAGTTTCTGACGAGACTGAAGTTGAGGAAACGATGGACGTGACTGTAAGACCAGTAGATAGCATTTTTCAGACGGCAGGAATCGATGTTGATAGTCAAAAGGTAGGAGAAGTGGCTAAGAGGGCGAGCTTAGACCTTAAACTAGGATAGCTGAAATTGAAACAGGAATTGGAAAAAGAATTGCATAGATTAAAACAAGAGCAAGATAGACTTGACTTAGAAACAGAATTAAAATCAGCTGAGGCAGAATTAACGGCTTTAAGTCAATTGGAATGTACTGTAAATGTTAATTTAGTAGATAATCTTTGTGATTGGCAAAGTGCAAATTGTGATAAAGATGACCAACAGATGAATAGAGACATGATTACTACTTTAATGACAAAAATCACGATGCCTGTTCATGTAATTTAGTGGAGAATACGATAAGTGCTTTCAATTTATCAGGGATTTCGACATGTTAATTGATAGCAAACGTGTGTCAGATAATGAGAAATTACAGTATCTTAAGCAGTACACCGAGGGTAGACCACACAAAATAATTAGAGCATGTTTACATTTAGCTCCAAGAGAGGGTTATCAAAAGGCCAGAAGCGAGTTAGAGAAGAGATATGGAATTAAAGAACGAATGACTTCGGTACATATAGATAAAGTTCTTGCTTGGCCTGAAATGAAAGAAGAAAATGTTGAGATGTTGGATGACTTCATCATTGAATTAGATACATATATAAGTGATATGTCCGGTATACAATGCGGACTTTTAGAATTACAGAATCCTAGGACTTTACGTCAGTTAGTTGGGAAATTGCCCAGGTATCTACAGGACAGATGGAGGAGAACAGCTGACGAAATAACTGAGAACGGGAGGCTAGTGGATATTAAAGATCTTGTCAATTTCTTTGGAGAAAGAAGTAAGAATACAAAATAATCCAACATTTAGGAGACGTGTTATGAAAGGGTTTAAAAACAGGAGAGTAGAAGCCAGCACATGAAATCCTAATAGAAAGTTGAATTGCGAAAGAGATACTAATTTGAATAATAGGAAGGATCATGTCAATGTGACACAGAGAACCAGATTTTCTTGTTGGTTATGTCAGGAAAGACACGTTATTGATATATGTTCTCAACTAAGAGGG
>NC_134791.1:60545894-60548394 GCF_046742065.1 Oratosquilla oratoria
CGTAAGCCTTTTCCAGATTCATAAAAGCCCAAAAAACTTCCTTCCCCTTTCCTATAACTTTCTCACATATTTGTCTTACCACAAAGATCTGATCTACACAACCTCTACCTGTCCTAAATCTACACAGTTCCTCACCAATTAATCCCTCTGTTCCTCTCCTAATCCTCTCAATCAAGATCCTCCCGTAAGCCTTCCCAACTACACATAACAAGCTAATCCCTCTGAAACTACTACATTCACATTTGTCTCCTTTTCCCTTGTAAAGAAGAACTATACAGGCACTCCTCCAGTCCTCCGGCACTCTACCCTCTCTCCAGCAAACATTAAATAAACTCACCAACCAGTCCACCATCACTGTACCTCCCTTTTTCAGACATTCTGTATGGCATCCATCCAGACCAGGTGCCTTACCTGCTTTCATCATCTTAACAACTACCGTCACTTCATCCTTCCTTATTTCTCCTCCATTTTCCTCACCCATCACTCTCATTTTCTTAGCATTTCCCACTGCAGCTATCTTTCCCTCCCTATCCTCCTTCACATTTAGCAACTCCCTAAAATATTTTGCCCATCTTCTCCTTACTGCCTTCTCTTCCATTATCATCTCTACATCTGCACCTTTTATCTTTTCTTCTCTACTTGATTCGCCTCCTCTTCCTCTCTTAATTTCTTTCCAAAACATCTTTTTATTACTTTCAAAATGTTCTGTCATACTCTTACCCCATTTCACATCTGCTCTCCTCTTTGCCTCCTTTACCTTTTGCTTTACTTCTCTTTTCTTTTCTTTGTACCTCTCATATGACTCCCTCGTCCTATTTTGTAACCAATCTGTGAAAGCTCGCTTCTTCTCTTCTACAACCTTCTTTGTTTCCTCACCCCACCATTCACTACCCTTTATTCTATTTCATCCTGTCCTTCTTGTTCCACACACCATCCTTGCACACTCTATGACTCCCTCCTTGAACCATCCCCATTCCTCCTCCACACCTACCTCTACTCTATCCTTTACTCCCTCCCACTCCTCCTTCAGCTTCTTTTCGTACTCCTTCTCCTTTTCCTTTTCATTCAAAGAGTTCACTCTAAGAACCTCCCTACCTTTTGTCCCTTTCCTCTTTCTCCATCTATCCTCCACTCTCAACTCACCTTCCACGAAAAATGATCTTATATTCCCCCACCCTCTCCCCTTAGCACATGTACATCCTTAACTCTTCCTATCATAATCCTGTATACCACTACATAGTCCATTAACGCTCTATCTACCACCCTTCCCTCCACCATCCTCTCCCACGTGTACTTATGCTTGACTTTCTTCCGAAACACTGTATTTGCTATCATCAACTCTCTTTCTAGACACATTTCCACCATCAACTCTCCACTACGATTCTTTCCTGGAACTCTACATTTCCCAACCACTCCATCAATTGGACCATTTCCTACCCTAGCATTAAGGTCTCCCAGTACTATTACATTGACATTTCTCCCTAAATCCTCTATGCACTCATTTAAATCTATCCAAAATGCCTCCCTTTCGTCTACACTCTTCTCACTGCCAGGCCCATATGCACTTACAAAGACCCAATTTCCTTTCCCAGTTTCACCTTCATCCACATTATCCTTGAGGAAACCTCCTTCCACTCCACTACCCGTTTACCTATCCTAACTTACTAGAATAGCCACCCCTTCATTCCCTCGCCCTCTCTTTACTCCTGATAACCTCCCACATACACTCCCAAAATTACACTCACCCTTCCCTTTCAACTTAGTTTCACTCAAAGCCAACACATCCATTTTTCTTTTCATAAACATACTACCTATCTTTTCCCTCTTACTCTCATCTGTACCACATCCACGTACATTAAAAGACCCAAACCTTAGGGTGCTGGTCGGAAAACTCTCAGACCCTCTTATGCCATTACTTTTTCTTTTAGGAATGTCCCTTGTGGGGCTACAAGGAGAAGGATGCCTAGTCCCAGTCCCCTTCCCTTTCTTCTCGCCTCTTACGATCCAAGTGGGAATATTTGGTGGCAGTATTCTTTTCCTCCACCGCAGGGAATTCCCCAACCACAGAAAAAGAATACTCAGAGAAATGGTACAGAATAGCAACAAGGGGTTGGGGGAAAGCATAACGGAGGGACAGTCGTAGTATAAAAGTGTAATAATTTCTCTATGAACAGAGTTTCCTCTATCATAGACAAAATGATGTGTGGCTCTGGTCCGTAGTGGCTCCCCATATAGACCCTAAAGTATCAACTGCATGCTACTTTGCCACAGTAACAAGCAGCCAATACCCCAAACGGGTATATATATATAATATGTATATATACATATGTATGTATATATATATATATATATATATGATATATATATGTATATATATACATATAATTATATACATATACATATATATATATATATGTGTATATATATATATATATATATGTGTATATATATATATATATATATATATATATATATATTACTTCTTATATTCAGGAGGTGC
>NC_134791.1:60565894-60573394 GCF_046742065.1 Oratosquilla oratoria
TTTGATTCTCATTTAGTGTGAACATTTTGTCACTTTTGATGTTGTCAATTCCCTCTGGAATCTTAAAGGCCTGTATCCAGTCACCTCTGGGTGTACGCTTTATTAGGAAAAACAGATTAATATGTTTTAGTCGATGTTCGTATGTTTTATATTTGCTACTTGGAATCAGTTTTGTGGCTCGCCGTTGTACTTTTTCTAATCTGTCAATGTCTTTAATGAGATTCGGTGACCATACGGAAACTGAATATTCTAAATGTGGATTAACTAACCATTTATATAGCTTGTTAATTAGAGATGGACTTTTGAAGTCAAAAGATCGCGCAATCAGTCCTAGGATCTTATATGCTTTCTCAAAGACCGAAATACAATGCTTGGATAATTTGAGATAGTTACTGATAATTACACCGAGATCCTTTTCACTATCCACTTTTGTTAACGAATTTCCAAATAACTTGTAATCGTACTTGCTGTTATTTTTACCTATGTGCATTACCTTGCATTTACTTGTGTTTAACTTCATTAGCCACTTTTCAGACCAATGCTGCAATTTATCTAAATATTCTTGAATATCTAATTGGTTTAAATTATCATTTGCCATTCCGCACAGTTTTGTATCATCAGCAAAATTGGAAACAGTAGATTTTAGTCCGTGGTCTATATCATTTATATATACCATGAATAGAAGTGGACCAGGAACGGAACCCTGAGGAACTTCACTTGTAACATTTTTCCATTCTGATTTTTTTTTTCTTTTAACAATCTCTGTTTTCGATAAGTCAACCAATTACTAGTCCAACTTAATAGGCTACCACTTATTCCGGTATCAAACGCTTTTGCAAAGTCTAGATTTATCAAATCTATATTGCTTCTTCTATCATAATTCGAGAAAACTGTGCTGTAGAATTCGAGTAAGTTAGTCACGCAAGAACCTTTCCGTCTGAAACTATGCTGACTATCATTTATCAAACAGTTACTTTCTAAATGTTGTTCGATAGCATCTCTGATAATAGTTTCCATCATTATTCCTACGATTGAAGTCAAACTTATAGGCCTTTAGTTTTTTTGTTTTTGTTTTTGTCATCTTTTTTTAATATGGGAGTAACGTTAGCTAGCTTCCATTCTCTTGGGACATCTCCGGATATGATGGATTTCTTGAAAATAATTTCTAATGGACCAATAATCTCATTTATCATTTCCTTTAAAATTCTTGGATGCCAACCGTCAGGCCCTGGTGTTTTATTGTTTCTCTATACACCTTTTAATTTTTTCTTTTGTTATATTTACCGTAATGAGTAAATTTACTCTAGACTTTTCACAGGTTTCAGTTTGCAGTTCACTTTGAGGTGATTCGTTTACAAATATTGAGCTAAGATAATTGTTTTATATATTACACATTCCTTCATTTGAATATTCAAGTTGACCGTCAGCAGATAATAGGGGACCAATATAATTCCTAACAACTTTTTTATCTCTAATGTAACTATAGAATTATTTGGGATTCTCTTTGGATTTATCAGCGATATTCATTTAGTATTGTCGTTTTCGTTTTTTTTATTGCCCTTTATAAATCTCTCTGTATTAATACATAACTTTGATTGTCATTTGATACACCCGAGCACTTATATTTCTTGTAAGCCTCTTTTTAGCAATACTTTTTTCAATTTCGTTGTCAAGCCATTTTGGGTGAGCCTGATTTGGAGGACGTCTGTTCTTAAAAGGAGTATAAGTATATGTCATCTTAGTGAGCGTATTTTGAAATATTTCCCACATCTGATCTACAGGGCTTTCGCTTAATTTTGCCTCCCAATCTGTAAGCTGAAGTTCCTGACGTAGTCCTATGAACTGAGCTTCACTGAAATTGGGTATTTTAGAAACACAAGTATCTATTTTAGAAAATTTTAGTTGTTTGAATCTAATTAAGTTATGATCGTTATTTGCAACAGTTTCACCGACTTTTACATCAGTTATCATGCTTTCGCGGCTAGTGATCAATAGATCGAGTAAGTTTTCATGTCTTGTGGGCTCTTTTACATGCTGAACTAATTGTCACGGAGAAAATCAATCAAACGACTACCTATATGACCATATTCAAGGGTCATCCAATCAATGTCAGTAAAATTGAAATCACCCATTATTAATAAATATCGGTTGCAGAAACTAGACAGTTCTTGAAATAACAGTTTGTCGTCTGCTAATGATAATGTCTTTGGCCTATATATTACACCTACATTAATTTTTTGTCCATTTGTTTGGGTTAATTCTACCCACAAACTATCATATGCATTCTGTTTCACTTTCTCTAAAACACAAGCATGGACATTGTTTTTAACGTACAACAGAACATCCCCACCTTTCTTGTGGTTTCTATCCTGGTGAAAGTGTTTAAATCCCGCAATACTAAATTCCGCTTCAAATTCTTTACCATTTAAGCATGTCTCCGTTATTCTTATCATATCCAGATTTTCGCTTTTGATATACGCCTGTATTTATCGAATTTTTTTCCTAATACTACGAGCATTTAAGTACATGGTTTTTAGAAACTTGTGATTATTTCTTTTTGACACGTTTTGAGTTCCAATATAATGCGTTACATTATAATTTTGTTTTTTTTATTGATATTCAATAACTTATTAACATTTCTCCCATCAAAATTAACATTTCCCCCATCATGGACATCCGATCTCTTTTGTACAATTTGTCCCCCCACATCACTGCAATTCACACCGGCCTCCCGTCGTTCATTGACATTCTGTCTGGCATCCCTTCCTAAAATTAGATTTTGTCCTCCAGTGACATTATATCCTACCGTGATATTTTGTCCTCTATTATAATTGCATCCCATCAAGATCTTTTGTCCTCCACTGTCATTACATCCCATCGTGATATTTTGTCCTTCATTGACATTCTGTCCGGCATCCCTTCCTAGAATTATATTTTGTCCTCCACTGACATTATATAATACCGAGATATTTTGTCCTCCAGTATCATTACATCCCATCGTGATATTTTGTCCTCCACTATCATTACGTCCCATCATGATATTTTCTCCTCCACTGTCATTACATCCCATCGTGACCTTTTGTCTATATTAATGCCATACTCTACTCTGTTTTCCCCTGTATTGTTGCTGTGATCATGGAAAAATTAACAAGAAACAAGAGAGTGAAGCGGCAGAATATAGTGAGGGCCCGTGATTGTCTGAAATAGAAAAAAAAAAAAGAGGAGAAAAGCAGCAAAGCTGAGCCCAGCACTTTGCAACCATTTAGTAGCCACGCCCACCTTACACCTCCTCCACCCACATCACGCTACTCACCCTCTCCTCACACCTCATCAGCAAAGAAGAGAAATTGGAGATTTGCTATATATCGCAACCATCAAACAAATGGTTGCGAAAAATGGTCGCGAAATGTTTTTATTTCATTTGAAAGTAAACATCATGCTCTTTATTTTCTATAGTAAAAAAAAAATGACATTTTATATTTTTACTTATGAAACCTGAATTTTGCAGCATTTTTTAATTACTCAGAGAAACAAATTGATAAAAAATCAGAGGTATTAGTTTGAAAAAAATATATATATATTCAATAAGATTTGCTCCCCAGACTCTAAGCTTTCATTTCATGCCAAACTGAACGATGTGAAAGGGTTTTTCATTAAGTAACTAGAGCTTCAATAGAGCTCACTTTATCTTCATTAAATACAGTATTCATTATACCATATAGATACATGGGAGGAACACAATACCCCGAGGAATTACACACTAATGTAAAGGATATTTATACCCATATTCATTAAACACATACAGTATTTGAAGAAAAAAAATCACCTACTCTATAAAGTGATGCGACACGCCCTTAAGTGTAGTTGGGAAGGCTTATGGGAGAGTCTTGATTGACATGATTAGGAGAGTAACAGAGGGAGTAATTGGTGAGGAACAGTGTGGGATTAGGACAGGTAGGGGTTGTGTAGCTCAGATTTTTGTGTCAAGACAGGTATGTGAGAAAGCTGTAAGAAAAGGTAAGGATGTATTTTGGGCTTTTATGGACCTGGAAAAGGCTTACGACAGAGTAGACAAGAAAACACTGTAGGAGGTATTGCAGATATACGGGATAGGAGGAAAGGTGTTAAGATCAGTCAAGAGTTTTACGAGAGTAGTAGAGCTTGTGTTAGGATTGATTTATACATAGTTGGGGTGGTCTTAGAGGTGAATGCAAGGGTAGTGGGTCAGGGATTGGAGATACTTAAAGAATATGAAGAAAAGTGGGAGATAAGCCAGTTGTTGTTTGCTGACGACACTGCGCTTATGGTAGGATCAGAGGAGGGGTTGAGAAAGTTAGTCACAGAGTCTGGGAAGGCGTGTGAAAGAAGGAAGTTGAAGATAAATGTGGGTAAAAGTAAAGTGATGAGATGTACAAGGGGAGAAAGTGGAAGCAGTCCGGAAGTGAGTATTAAGGGAGAGAGATTGGAGGAAGCGGATAGCTTTAGATACTTGGGTGCGAATGTAGCATGAAGGGGAGGAGTGGAGGTGGAGGTAGAATGTAGATTGAGAGAAACGAGTATATACCTTGATGGATTAAAAAAAAAAGGAATGAGAAATATACATTTGGGAATGGATGCTAAAAGGAGATTGTATGAAGAAGTGAATGTGCCGACAGCATTGTACAGCGCAGAAACATGGAACATACGAATGGAAGAGTAAAAGAGTTTAAATGTGTTTGAGATTAAATGCTTGAGATGTATGATAGGAGTTACTAGGCAGAATAGAATGAAAAATGAGGAGGTGAGGAGAAGAACAATGTTGGAAAGGGAGTTGGGAGACAGGGTTGATTAAAGAGTATTTGAATGGTTTGGACACGTGGAAACAATGAGTGAAGAAAGATTAGAAAAATAGGTGTGGAAGGCAGAGGTTCAATGAGTGATAGGAAATGGAATGGAAAATGGTCATGTATGGATGATGCTGTGATGCATGAGGGGGAGTGGTTGGGGGATGAGGGTTACAAAGAATGTTTGAGAAATATATTGACGCAGCCCGAAGGGATTTCTCCATGTCCTCTCCTTTGCTACATGAGTGGACGGAGAGGAAGTGGGGTCGCTGGATTAATGAAGCGGCCTTGCTGTGGATATGCTGTGTCTTGTGACAATGCTTCTGACCAAGGGCAGTGGACATGATGCCGGGATGACTCGTCATATAGGAGGTGCCAAGATATTAGGGAGAGAAGAGGGTAAAGGGAGTGGAGTATGGAATGGGTGGGAGTGTTTTTTTTTTTTTTTTTTTTTTTTTACTACCCCCAGTTTAATGGGGAAGAAAACCTATAGTATATATATATATATATACATATATATATATATATATATATATATATATATATATATATATATGTGTGTGTGTGTGTGTGTGTGTGTGTGTGTGTGTGTGTGTCTGTGTGTGTGTGTGTGTGTGTGTGTGTGTGTGTGTGTGTGTGTGTGTGTGTGTGTGTGTATGTGTGTGTGTGTGTGTGTGTGTGTGTGTGTGTGTGTGTGTGTGTGTGTGTGTGTGTGTGTGTGTGTGTGTGTGTGTGTGTGTGTGTGTGTGTGTTTGTGTGTGTGTATCAAGGACTACTATTACACAGGACGTGCGCACCCAGATCCCTGGGTCCGCCAGCGAAGGCCATTGCTTTCTTTGTAACCTAACATTTTATATTGGACAAATATATCAAAACTAGAAACCTAACATTGTATGTAGGACAAACATATCAACTATTGACTTATTCAATTCAGTATAAGTTAATCTAAATTTTATAGTGAAATAAGAAACTATTTTTTAGGCACTCTTATCCTTTGAAATGCCAATTTTAGCCGGACTTAACGGATATTATTGCATGAGGTTAGTGGAGACCAGGGTTTGCGATTTTTTTAACATCTTTTTAAAAAATGTAAAAAATAGATTTTTTTTATTAAAATCAGATTTATTTTATTTAAATAGATTTTTTTTTATAGATTTTAAATATTGTGGGATTGCTATCTGATATGCGATATGATTGCTAAAGGACATTTTTTGCATATCAATATAAGGAGCAGCGTTATATAGACTTGCCACAAGTATACAAGGAACGGTATAAGCCTACATGTATATATATATCACTGTGCAGCCCACAACAAGTTTCAACAAGATTCTTGTTGAAACTTGTTCTAGGTGAGCAGCTTCTCACTGAGTCAGTTGCTGCTTTGGAATCAACCAGGAAGGATGTCTTCTGGACCTGGCAGAGTGGTTCCTTCAGGCAGAAAAAATTATCCTGTCTGGAATTATTTTGAAAAACTACCAACAACTTCTGGCAAACGGTACCGAGCTAAATACAAAGACTGCAGCCAGGAACAACAGTGCATTGTGTCAAGATTAAAATCTCACAAAGATAAATGCCAAGGTCAGCCACAGCATACAGGAGAAAAATTGATGACCCAGGTAAATAATTTTACTTATATTGTGTGCATTTCTCCCTTTTCATACGCAACTATATAAATTTGTTGGACAATGGAGAGCATGCGCAATAGAAATATGAAGGCCTAAAGAGATGATACTTCAACTTCATTACTTCTAAAATTGGGTAATGACTATATCACTGTGATATACTGTATCCACTCAACTTTGGGGCCTAGATGATTGTTATTCATTTCATTCAATATTATGTCACAGGTTCCATTGGAATTCAGCCCACGTGGGATTCAGTCCAAAGGGATTTAGCCTAACCTAACCCAACTAACCCATTATTTTTAGTGAATTTAAAAGTGGACTGAATCCTGTGTGGGCTGAATTCCAAGCCCACCTATTTCATATCCTGTTAATTATTTCCAAATAATTTAGTGGCTTGTGTGAATATGATTATTATCTAAAAAAAATAACTACTGTACTCTGTAGCCTAAATCACACTGTATTCATTCATTTATTTATTCATTTATAAATTATGCAATGTGCAAAAAATTTCTGTTTCCATTTCAGGATCTGTATCAACAGCTTCAATCCCTTCATCATCGGCTCCACTTGAATTATCTGCAAAACTGACTCCACCATTAGAAAAGTCACTATCATACTCCTCCAAAGGCGCCGTTTCTGCTATATAATTTTCATCTAAAAGAAAATCATCAACATTTCTGGACGGATTTATCATAAAAGCTTCAGCCTCTCAAAAGGAAAATCTCGACAAAGAAGTTGCAAGAATTATATTTGCTACAAATTCACCATTTCGTCTTGTTCAGCATCCTCAGTTTCTCAAGATAGTTCAGAACCTGAGGCCAGGTTATATTCCTCCATCCAAAAAAGATATTGCTGATTAGTACTTGGATCTTGTGTATGAAAAGGAATATAAAAAGTGTGCAGATACCTAAATAATGAAACTGCTTGACTTTCAATTGATTAGTGGTCTAACATCCATAATGAGCCCATAATATGTGTCATTCTAACAACCTCCACTTGTCATATTTATTTAGTTGATACAATAGACACATCTGATAAACCTCACACTGCTG
>NC_134791.1:60578394-60588394 GCF_046742065.1 Oratosquilla oratoria
CAGCTTTGAATATATTTCCGCAACTTTTTCACATGGGAAAAGCCGACAACAGCTGCTGCTCCCCTCCTCTTTCTCCCAACCGGTGACATGAAAACTGACTCATACTAATACAGCGAAGACAGCAGTTCAACATTTCTTCGCAAAGAGATCTATGGGAGGGACCGGAGACAGTTCTTTTCTACTCAAAAACTGCGGGTTTTTTGTTTTCTTTTTCTCTCGTTGGAACAATTTTTGTTATTGCAAATACGTTATCCAACTCATTTCAAGAAAAGTTCTGATAGTTACTCAGTTTAGATTTAGAAGTCCTAAAACTGAATCTTATTGCTTGGCTGTGGTTAGAATAAAAACTAGAAAGCGTATAACCATGCTGAAGGAGATTGTAAGAAAAATTCCCTTCCAACGAGGAGGGGAAAATTATTTTTGACAAGGAAGGGGAGATGGATGACGTGAGGGGGAAGGGCAGTGACAAGGGGAAAGTGTTTAAAAATATTAACGAGGGAAGGCTGGGGAAGGGTTGGGAAAGAGAAAGTGAGAGAACAAAAAACAATAAAAAAGAAAGGGTGTGATAAGAGTCAACAACTAATAGTCATTTAAAAAAGAATAAAAATGAGCATCATAGTTATAGGAATAAGGATGATTGGAGTATGAGAAAAAAAAATTAGATGTTGGATATAATAATTTTTGTTGAATGACATAAATAAAATAAGTTCGCTACTGATTTCGCCTATCAGTTTATCTATATTCTTAGAGCTTTATCAAAATTACTATGGATATTCATATCATTGTTAGAATTTATATATACATATATATATATATATATATATATATACGCATATATATATATACAAATATATACGATATATATATATGTGTGTGTGTATATATATATATATATATACATATATATATATATATATATATATATATATATATATAAGAGAGGTAAAAAAAAAAAGGCATATACCCTGTAAACCATCCCACCCATTCCATCCCCAACATACTCCAATCCCCTCTACCCTCTTCTCTCCCTCTTATTTTGGCACCACCTGGATGACGGGTCATCCCTGGTTCAGAAGGAGTGTCGAAAGACATAGCACACCCACAGCAAGGTCGCTTCATTGAATCAGCGACCCCCCCCCCTCTCCGTCCCCTCATGCAGAAAAGGAGAAGACTGGGAGAAATTCTTTCAGGCTGCGTCAATTTATTTCTCACACATACTCCCTCACCCCCCATCCCCCACCCACTCCCCCTCATGTATCACAGCATCATCCATACACAACCATTCTCCCTTCACCCATATCTTCTGTCCTCTCCCATCCTTCCTCAACAGGTATTCCCCTCTTTCCCGATGCCCCTTTTACCCCATCCATCCATCTCATACTAGGTCGCCCCCTCATATTCATTCTTTCCACCTCTACCTTCCACACATCTTTTATTGGTCTTTCTTCACTCATTCTTTCCATGTGTGTAAACCACCCCAATATTCTTTCATCAACCCTATCTCCTAACTCCCTTTCCAACCCCATTCCCCTCCTCACCTCCTCATTTCTCACCCTATCCAGCCTAGTAACCCCTATCATACTTCTAAGGCACCTCATCTCAAAAACATTCAAATTCCTTCTCTCTCATTATCTTACGAAGGGAAACCCTGGTCAACAACCCGTAAATTTTAGCCACACCAAGACCCTAGAGATTATCTATCCTTGAGGCCCTTTTTTATAAAAGATCTTTTCCCTAATCTCAATATACAAGCCAATGACCTTCAAGCTTTACCCAGCGTTAGGAGGTCCACCCACTACGGTGCTGGGGTGCAAACTGATGACGTCACGCACCTCACAGCCAATGGGAGAACAGACCTAACCTAACCCGCAGCAATCCAGCCAATCACCATGCACCTTCTTCTCATGTAACCCACATTAAAGTTATAAAAGTTGCTGATCATCACGGATTCTCCATTACTTCAAAATGGAATCAACTCAGCGCTCCTACAGGTCGGACGTCTCTCCACTCCAGCCCACTCAACAAGCACCCAGCAATCTTCGCCGGCACCCGGTGGTGGCAAGGAGATATATCTCCTTTGCTGCTGCCGGTCTGGCACAGGCCGACCTCTTCGTTGACGTCGGCAGGTGGGTTTACACCAAGACAAATACACACATTTCCCAAGTCACGTAATTCTCTGTTTTCAGAGTAGTGCTTGGAAGAAAAGAGGGACACGCACACTTGCTTGCTGGCTTAATAAAGGCCCAACCCAACTCTTATTCAGAACCCTTATCTGATCGCCGGCTGGTCGACAGAGAGGAACTGGGGAGCCTCTCTGTCCAACCGGCCCGCACCCACACGCTGGCCTCTTCGCTGACGCTGGCGAGCGGGATTACACTTCTGACATTTACACACAATTCCCAGTCACGTAATTCTCTGCTTTCAGAGTTGTGATTAGAAGGAGAACTATAATACAACACCCCCTTCCCCACCGCCACTGGATCAACTCTACAGACTCTCAAACCCAACCTGGGGAAAAGCAGGAAAAGCTCAGGCCTTACCTGGGGCTAAACAGGAACGCGCTCTACACGCGGGAAGTGAACTCTACTCACTTCCCGTAAGATACATACACACACCTCTCACGAACATAGCCACGACCCACGCACAAACATCTACACTTACTTTTTCTTTGACTAAAATTCGCTTCCTTTCTAACTTTCTCTTATACTACATCTTCTCATTTCAGTTTACCTCCCACTAAAGATTTTTCCGTTTTTCCACCTTTCTCTACTACTGCGCCTGCTACAATTTTCTGAACTTTTGGTGATCATAATCTCGGCGTCGGCGTCGCCGTCCGAGTTCGCTGTCCATTTCTCCCGAGCCATGACCACCAACAGCCCCTGATCGCTCGCTTAATCGCCCGGTGGCAATAGCCCTCTTTTATACACTACCATATTTTCATTTTCTTCATTTTTCTTACATTTTCTTATCTTGCAAGTCGCAAGTCGCATTGCTTCAATTGCAACTGAAGAAGCACCAGGTGTGAAAACGCGTTTTGGCTTTCGATTATGACTATATTTCTATCTAATGGCATATGGCAAACTATTCGGACTCCTGCCTATGCAAGACAAAATCGAATTACGAAAGAGAGAAGATTGACAAAATGCTTCGTCACAACAAGCTTACCATTTCATTATATATATATATATATATATATATATATATATATATATATATATATATACATAA
Source organism: Oratosquilla oratoria (assembly GCF_046742065.1). Lineage (NCBI taxonomy): Eukaryota > Metazoa > Arthropoda > Malacostraca > Stomatopoda > Squillidae > Oratosquilla > Oratosquilla oratoria. Next base: position 60,581,623 of record NC_134791.1, read on the forward strand.
ACACACACAAAAACACACACACACACACACACACACACACACACACACACACACACACACACACACACACACACACGCACACACACACACACATATATATATATATATATGTACATAATATATTATACACACACACACACACACACACACACACACATATATATATATATATATATATATATATATATATATATATATATATATATATATATATATATATATATATATTATTGTGGGGTAAAAAGCTACTTAGTACCAATAAATCACATCATTTTGACTGTGATAGAGGAAATTTCTATACGTAGAGAAATGGTGATACTTTATCAAACTGCGACTGGTCTTCCGTTATCCTGTCCCCTCACTCTTAATACTGTCCTGTGCCACTTCTCTGAATATTCATTTTCTTTTTTCGCCAAATTCTGTGGTGTAGGAGAAAAATACTGCCACCGAGTGGTCCCACTTGAGTCGTAATTTGCGAAAAAAAAGGGAACATTCCTAAAAATGAGAGGGTTTGGGAGGAGTTTTCTAACCAGAACCCTAAGATGTGAGTATTTTAATGAGCGTGGATATGGTACAGATGAAAAAAAAAAAGATAGAGGTAGTATGTTTGTGAGAAGGAAGATGGATGTGTTGGCGTTGAGTGAAACGAAATTGAAGGGGATGGGATTGTTTGAGCTTCGGGGTGTAGTTGGGAAGGTATCACGAGTGAAGAGAGGAGAGGACGAGGAAGAGAAGGGGCGCCTTTACTAGTAGGTGAGGAGATAGGTAAACGTGTGGTGGAGTGGAAGGTGTTTTCTTCAAAGTTAAAGTGGATAAAGGTGAAACTGGGAAGGAAGATATGGGTTTTGGAAGTGCATATGGGCATAGTAGTGAAAGGAGTGTAGAGGAAAGGAAGACTCTTTAGATAGATTTAAATGAATGCATAGAATGTTTAGGGAGTAATGTTAAGGTATTGGGAGATCTTAATGCTAGGGTAGGAAATTACACAATTGACGGAGTGTTTGGGAACTGGAGAGATGATGGCGGAGATATGTCTAATGAGTTGATGATAGCAAACACAATATTTAGGAGGAAAGTCAAGCATAAGTCCACATGGGAGAGGGTGGTGGATGGAATGGTGGTAGGCAGGGCTATAATGGACTACTAAGTGGTAGATGTGTAGGAAGAGTTTTGGATGTACATGTTCTCAAGGGGAGAGAGTGGGAGAATATCAGATTTTATTTTATTTTATTTACTTTTTTTTGTGGAAGGTAAGTTGAAAGTAGAGTATAGGTGGAGAAAGAGGAAAAGGACAGAACGTATGAAGATGATCAAAGTGAACTGTTTAAATGAGAAATAAAAGGAGAAGGAGTACAAGAAGAAGCTGAGAGGGGAGTGGGAGGAAGTGAAGGGTAGAATAAAAGTATAAGTAGAGGAGGAATAAGAATAGTTCAAGGAGTCAAAAGGTGTGCAAAAATGATGTGCAGAACAAGTAGGACGAGAGGATCTGGAAGGAAAGGTAGCGAGTCATGGGACGGGGAAGCAAAGAATGTTATAGAAGAGAAGAAGCGAGAATTCACAAATTGGTTACAAAATAGGACAAGAAAATTATATGAGATGTACACAGAATAGAGAAAAGAAGTAACACATAAAATAAATAAAACAAGGCGGAGAGCAGATGGAAAATGGGGTAGTAGTATGATAGAAAATTTTGAATGTAATAAAGGGATGCTTTGGGAAGAAATGAAGAGAGGAAGAGGAGGCGAATCAAGTAGAAAAGAATATGTAAAAGGCGCAGATAAGGAGATGATAATAGAAGAGACGGCACAGTAAGGGGAAGATGGGTAGAATATTTTAGGGAGCTCCTAAATGTAAAGGAGGATAGGAGGGAAAGGTAGTTGCATTGGGAAGTGCTAAGAAAATAACCGTGATGAATGATGAAAATGAAGAAGAAATAAAGAGAGATGAAGTGAAAACAATTATTAAAAATAAGAGTAGGTAATGCATCTGGGTTGGATGGATGTAATGAGGAGTGGTTAAAAAAGAAAGATACATTGATGGCGGACTAGTTGGTGAGGATAATATTTGGATGGGGTGGTGCGAGAGGTGAATGCAAGGGCAATGGGCAGGGGATTGCAGATGACTAAAGAAATTGGAAAAAAGTGGGAGATAAGCTAGTTGTTTGCTGATTACACTGCACTTATAGCAGGATTAAGGGAGGGATTGAGGAAGTTAGTGACAGAGTTTGAGAAGGTGTGTGAAATAAGGAAGTTGATGATCAAATTGGGTAAATGTAAGGTGATGAGGTGTACAAGGGGAAAATGTGGGAGCAAATTGGAGGTGAATATTAAGAGAGAGAGACTGCAGGAAGTAGATAGTTTTAGATACATGAGTGCGAATGTGGCAGGAAAGGGAGGAGTGGATGGGGAGAGAGAATATGAATTGAGAGAAGCAGGTAAATGCCTTGGAAGATTAAAAAAGGTAACGAGAAATAGACATTTGGCAATGGATGCTAAGAGGAGATTTAATGAAGAAGTGATTGTACCGACAGAACTGTACGGGCCAGAAACATGGAACATAAGAGAGGGAGAGAGGAAGATTTTAAATGTGTTTGAGATTAAATGCCTAGGAAGTATGGTATGGTTTATTGGACTGGATAGAATGAGAAACGAGATGAGGAAAAGAGTGGAAGTGGAAAGCGAGTTAGGAGATAGGGTTGATGAAAGAGTATTGGGATGATTTGGACACGTGGAAAGAATGAGTGAAGAAAGATTAGTAAAAGAGGTGTAGAAGGCAGAGGTAGATGGAGTGAACATGAGGGGACGACCAATAATGAGATGTATGGACGGGGTAAAAGGGGCATTAGGAAAGAGAAGAGTGTCTATTGAGGAAGGAAGGAAAAAAAACATCAGTTAAGTGCAACCCCAGGGACTCAGCAAAACATAGCACACCTTAGAATTAATATGACAAAAAGATATATTGCCTAAATACTCTCAAGGTACAAAGGCAAATACAAATATGATAATAGAGATTATATATATATATATATATATATACATATATATACATATATATATATATATATATATATATATATATATATTTATAAATGAATACATATATCAAGGCTTTTTTCAACTTACAAAGGAGGTACACAAAAATAAAAAGACATAAAATAATTCCCACACATTCAATCTCTAAATACACTCCACTCCCCTCCACCCTTCCTATCTATCTATCTATCTATCTATCTATCTATCTATCTATATATATATATATATATATATATATATATATATATATATATATATATATATATTATATATATGTATATATGTACATATATACATACATATACCAAGGCTTTTTTCCCCTTACAAGGGGGGTAGCCAAAAAGAAAAAGGCATAAAATCATTCCCACCCATTCCATCCCTGAATACACTCCACACCCCTCCACCCTCCCTCCCATCTTAGCACCTCCTGAATGACGGGTCATCCCTGCACCTTGTCCACTGCCCTGGGTCAGAAGCAGTGTCGCAAGACACAGCACATCCACAGCAAGGCCTCTTCATTAAATCGACGACCCCTCCTCTCCGTCCCCCCATTGCATAAAATGAGAGGACGGGGAGAAATCCCTTCGGGCTGCGTCAAATTTTGCACACACATACTACCTCACCCTCCATCCACCCGCCCATTCCACCTCATGCAATCACAACATTATCCATATACAACCATTCTCCATTCACCCCTGTCTTCTGTCCTCTCCCGTCCTTCCTCAACAGACATTCCCCTCTTCCCCAAAGCCCCCTTCACCCCATCCATCCACCTCATCCTAGGACGCCCCCTCATGTTCACTCCCTCCACATCTGCCTTCCACACCTCTTTTACTAGTCTTTCTTCACTCATTCTTTCCATGTGTCCAAACCATTCTAATACTCTTTCATCAACCCTATCTCCCAGCTCCTTTTCCACCCCTGTTCTCCTCCTCACCTCCTCATTTCTCACTCTATCTAGCCTAGTAACCCCCACCATACTTCTCAGACACCTCATCTCAAACACATTCAAACTCCTTCTCTCTTCTTCTCTTATGTTCCATGTTTCTGCCCCATACAGTGCTGTTGGCACAATCACTCCTTCATACAGTCTCCTCTTAGCATCCATTCCCAAATGTCTATTCCTCATTACACTCTTTAATCCACCAAGGCATTTACTCGCTTCTCTCAATCTACATTCTACCTCCACCTTCACTCCACCTTTCCCTGCCACATTTGCACCCAAGTATCTAAAACTATCCACTTCCTCCAGTCGCTCTCCCTTAATACTCACTTCCAGTCTACTGCCACTTTCACCCCTTGTACATCTCATCACCTTACTTTTACCCACATTTATCTTTAGCTTTCTTCTATCACATACTCTCCCAAACTCTGCCACCAACTTCCTCAATCCCTCCTCCGATCCTGCCACAAGCGCAGTGTCGTCCGCAAACAACAGCTGGCTCACCTCCCACTTTTCTTCATTTTCTTTAACCATCTCCAATCCCTGACCCACTACCCTTGCATTTACCTCTCGCACCACCCCATCCATGTATAAGTTGAACAGCCAGGGCGACATAACGCATCCTTGACGAAGTCCCACCTTTACCTCGAACCACCCACTCTCTCCATTTCCAATCCTGACACAAGCTCTACTATTCTCATAAAAACTCTTGACAGCTCCCAGAAGCTTTCCTCCTATCCCGTATATCTGCATAACCTCCCACAGTGCCTTCCTGTCTACCCTATCATAAGCCTTTTCCAGATCCATAAAAGCCCCAAAAACATCCTTCCCCTTTCCTATAGCTTTCTCACATATCTGTCTTACCACAAAGATCTGATCTACACAACCTCTACCTGTCCTAAATCCACACTGTTCCTCACCAATTACTCCTTCTGTTCCTCTCCTAATCCTCTCAACCAAGATCCTCCCATAGGCCTTCCCAACTACACTCAACAAGCTAATCCCTCTGAAACTACTACATTCACACTTTTCCCCTTTTCCCTTGTAAAGAGGAACTATACAGGCACTCCTCCAGTCCTCCGGCACTCTACCCTCTCTCCAACAAACATTAAATAACCTCACCAACCAGTCCACCATCACTGTACCTCCCTTTTTCAGACATTCCGCATGGCATCCATCCAGACCAGGTGCCTTACCTGCTTTCATCATCTTAACAACTGCCTTCACCTCATCCTTCCTTATTTCTCCTCTATTCTCCTCATTCATCACTCTCATTTTCTTCGCACTTCCCACTGCAGCAATCTTTCCTTCCCTATCCTCCTTCACATTTAGCAACTCCCTAAAATATTCTGCCCATCTTCCCCTTACTGCCTTCTCTTCCATTATCATCTCTCCATCTGCACCTTTTACCTTTTCTTCTCTACTTGATTCGCCTTCTCTTTCTCTCTTAATTTGTTTCCAAAACATCTTTTTATTACTTTCAAAATTTTCTGTCATACTCTTACCCAATTTCACATCTGGTCTCCTCTTTGCCTCCTTTATCTTATGCTTTACATATCTTCTTTTCTTTGTACTTCTCATATATATATAAATATATATTATATATATATATATATATATATATGCATGTATGTATATATATATATATATAAATATAAATATATATATATATAATAATGTGTGTATATATATATATATATATATATATATATATATATATATATATATATATGGTAAGGTGAAAGGAAATACACCAAAACCTGGCTCTATGTTATATCCCATCCCGCAGAAACCTTGGGAGAGTTCACATAGATACATTGGAGTTACCTGTCTAAAAATGGATATATATATATATATATATATACATATATATATATATATACATATATATATATGTATATATATATATACATATATATATGTATATATATATGTGTGTATATATATATATATAGATATATATAAATATATATATGCTAAGTAGACAACTTAGAAAAAGAAACTAACGAAGCAGAGCGCTTTCTTATGTTACATCTTCAGTGCAAAAAGTCTTTAGTTGAACAGAAATGTATAGTTTTTATATACATGAAGAAGGAAGAAGGACAGTTTACATAAGAGTAAAGGACATTTACCCCCTGGAAAGCGGTAGGTTAAGTCGGAAGGGTCAATGCGTCCCACTAATGACGGAGGGGTGACATTAAGTCACAGTCGCAGGGCTACATTTTACTTGTTTTTCTTTTACTTATTCTTGGCAGACAAAATTGTCAAGTTTATGTAAGCCCTTGTGTAAGTTAGTATTTTGATCACAGGTGGTATAGATCAAATTGCACTCTATTAACATTATTATTATACTTTTATTGGTGTAATAGATGGCATGAGCATTGTCCCCCGTCAACAGAATGATTATTCAATTTAACATGTTTGAAGAGTCAGCTTGAGTTATTGCCATCACTAACATTTTTCCTATGTTGTTCAATTCTGGTGTTTTAGGATTTAGTAGTTTAATCTATGCAAGATTGATTACACGTTTTACAAGGAATTCTATAAAGTCATTCGTTAGTTTCTTTTTCCAAGTGGTCTACTTTGCATAGGTGAAGACACGCACCCGTGTTCTTATTAGCTTATATATATATATATATATATATATATATATATATATATGTATATATATATATATATATATATATATATATATATATATATATATATATATATATATATATATATATATAGGGCGCCATACAGGTAATTTACGGAGAGCCGAGTATAGCGGGTTCGAACCCTGCATGCAACTGTC
>NC_134791.1:60593394-60600894 GCF_046742065.1 Oratosquilla oratoria
CTATAATCTTTAAGAATTACCTTTACGTTAAATCTCTTTAATAATTCTGTAACACTTAACAAATTTTCTTGAAATGACAAAATTAAAACATTATGATAATTAAAAGGGGATTTTGGCTGGGGAGTTAAACTTCCACCCATTCCTTTCTCTACATATTCCACTCCCCTCCACCCTCCTCCCTCCCTCTCATCTTAGCACTTCTTGGATGACGGGTCATCCCTGCATCTTGTCCACTGTCTTGGGTCAGGAGCAGTGTCGCAAGACACAGCATATGCGCAGCAAGGCCGCTTCATAAATTCGGTGACCCCCACTTTCCGTCCCCTCACACAGAAAAGGAGAAGACAGGGAGAAATCCCTTCGGGCTGCGTCAATTTTTTTCTCATACATACTTCCTCACACCACTGCGATGCATGCGGGTGATAGAGCAGTAGGTTCGAATCCTCTGCGCGACGGTCATAAAAATTATCTGATTGATGTCGTTATTCACTAGCGAATTGCTCATGCAGTTACAATGGCGATAAGCTTGAAAGTGATTCGTCCCGGTTCTTACCCACTGCCACGAGTGTGGTTAGCTCTATGGTGAAACTGGAATTTGGGTGGCAGCTAGCCTATCCAAATCTCGGGAACCAGTAGCGTTCTGAGTTCATAGAGTTTTAGACTATCGGTGGCTTAGTGGGTAAAGGCGATTGACAATGCAGCCTCTTGGCATTAGAGCAGTAGGTTTGAATCCTCTGCGCGACGGTCATAAAAATAATTTGATTGGTGTCGCTGTTCACTTGCGAATTCCTCATGTAGTTACAATGGCGATAAGCGTGAGAGTGATTCGTCCCGGTCCTTACCCACTGCCACGAGTGTGGTGAGCTCTATGGTGAAACTGGAATTTGGGTGGCAGCTAGCGACCTTTCCAAATTTCGGGACTCAGTAGCGTTCTGAGTTCATAGAGTTTTAGACCATCGGTGGTTTAGTGGGTAAAGGTGACTGACAATGGAGCCTCTTGGCATCAGAACAGAAGGTTCGAATCCTCTGCGCGACGGTCATAGAAATTATCTGATATGTATATATATATATATATATATATATATATATGTATATACATATACATATATATATATACATATGTATTCATATATATATATATGTATATGTATATATGTATATATACATATATATATATATATACAGATATAGATAGATGGATAAGTAGATAGCCATATATTCGTACACATATTCATACATATAAATGTTTATATTACGCCTCAATTTCAATTTGCTAATGTCTATCTTTTTATATGTCCTTAGCCTCTTCCTTTTTTCCTTCCTCCTCCTTTTTTTCTCTCCCTTTTCCAATTGAGTCGTCCATGTTTTTCTTTTATCCTTCTCGTTCTTATCCTCATTTTCTCAGAATTATCATTATTATTATTTTTTTATTCCTCTTCGTCGTTTTCCTCTTCGTCTCCCTTAACTTCTCTTATTCTTATTGGACATCTAAGTGGCCAATACACTCATCTTTTCTCTCTATAGGATCTGCTCCTCCCACTCCCATCCTTTACGTCTGTTCCTCTCCATTCTCTCTATATTTTTCTTGAATTGTATTCCTTTGTCATCTTTACTCTCTCTATCTCCTCTTCCTTATTCTTCTTTCTTCCTCTTCTCAATTTTCTCCCATCTCTTAAAGCGTCTCTCCATCTCTTCATCTGTTTTCTCCCCTATTATTATTTTTCCGCTTTCTTACTATCCTTTTCCTCCTAGTTCTCACTTCTTCATGTTTTTTTTTTACTTCGTCGTCTTTCTTCTTGCTCCTTCTTCTCTCCCTTTCCTCGTCTTTCTCTTCTCCCATCTCTTCCTCTCTTCCTTCTCATCTCTCTTCCTCTTCTTCTCCCATCTCTTCCTCTCTTCCTTCTCATCTCTCTTTCTCTTCTTCTTCCATCTCTTTCTCTTAATATCCCTTTCACTTTCCTTGTGTCTGCTTCTTCCTAACCTCCACCGTCTCCTTTCTTCTCCTCCTCTATGTCCCCGCCTCATCATTCTTTTTTTCCTCCTCCCTCTTTCCTACTCTTTCGATTTCTTTCCTCTTTTTCTACTCTTCTACTTCACCTTATTTTTAATTTCCTCCTCTTTCTATTCAGGGATATTCACTGACTACCTTCGAGTTAATTTTCTCAAACGGAAATGGAACAGTTTGTGTTTCATCACACTCCATCGAAAAACATTTCATGAAACCCTGAGGCAATATCTTGATCAGTATACTTCGGCTCAGATGGCTCTTCTCACGTGTCCTTGCTCTCCAGCAATACCCCATTTTTGTTCCCTTAGGATTTGTTATCCACCCTATCGACCCGGTGGTGTCCATATCAAAGTTCTGGTCGAGGACCCATTTTGCTCCGAATCTGATCCTTAGCTTAACAAAATTATTAGACGTTGGTTATTATAGAATCTGTAGAGAACATCACTGAGTTCCTGCGGCATTGGAAACGTGCCCTTTAGTTATCAAATAATACAGATATATCATCCGATACTGATTAACTATTGAAAAGATTCTTTATGCATTAATGTTATATGAAATTTTTTCTGTCAAAAATGTATCAAGCTTTTATTAATGAAGGGCATATATACATACTTTTGACGTATCTTTGGTATGGTTTAAGTTTTTGCAGAAGTACATTCCACAGCTGCTTCATCAAGAATATATTTGGCGTTTGTGAAAAAAAAATTCTAAACACTGCTTACAATGATAAGCCCGCTACTCATGTGGTCAGTTATAGACAGAATATATTTTTGCCATTGCTAGAACAAAATCAACAGTCTGAATATAACCGATAATCGATCAGTATGTAATCTCTATTTGAATTAATATTTATGTAAACAAAATTACATGGCATTTCCCTTCTACTATATATATGTATATATATATATATATATATATATATATATATATATATATATATATATATACACGCACACACACAAACACACACACACACACACACACACACACACACACACACACACACAAACACACACACACACAAACACACACACACACACACACACACACACACACACACACACAAACACACACACACACACACACAAACACACACACACACACACACAAACACACACACACACATCCACACAAACACACACACACACACACACACACACACACACACACACACACACACACACACACACACACACACACACACACACAGTTCCTTCTATCCCATATATCTGTAATACCTCCCATAGTGCCTTCCTGTCTACCCTGTCATAAGCTTTTTCCAGATCTATAAAAGCTCAAAATACTTCCTTACCTTTTCCTATAGCTTTTTCACATATCTGTCTTACCACAAATCTCTGATCTACACAATTTCTTCCTGTTCTAAACCCACACTGTTACTCACCAATTACCCCCTCTGTTCGTCTCCTAATCCGCTAAGTCAAGACCCTCACATAAGCCTTCCCAACTACACTTAACAAGCTGATCCCTATGAAACTACTACACTCACACTTGTCCCCTTTCCCTTACAAAGTGGAAATATACAGGCACTCCCCAGCCCTCCGGCACTCTACCTTTCTTTAAACAAACATTAAATAGCCTCACCAGCCAGTCCACCATCACTGTACCTCTTTTTTCCAGACATTCTGCAAGGTATCCATCCAACCCAGGTGCCTTACCTGCTCTCATCATCTTATCAGCTGCTTTCACTTCATCCTTCCCTATTTCCCCTCCATTTTTCTCACTCATCACTCTCATTTTCTTAGCGCTTCCCACTGCAACTACCTTTTTATCCCGATCCTCCTTCACATTTAGCAATTCCCTGAAATCCTCTACCCCCTTCCTCCCACTGCCTTCGCTTCCATTATCATCTTTTCGTCTGCACCTTTTACCTTTTCCTCTCTACTAGATTCCCCTCCTCTTCCTCTCCTTATTTCCTTCCAAAACATTTCTTATTATTTTCGAGATTTTCTGTCATACTCTTACCCCATTTCATATCTCTTCTCCTCTTTGCCCCCCTTATCTTACCAGTACACTCTCAAAGTCAATTTGAGAATGTCCTGGTAGGGATGAAAACGTCAGTGAATAAAACTCCAACTGATCTTTGTGTTTAACTCCGAGAGTTGACACTTTGACGTGGTGGATAGGCTTGAGAATCTTAATGATTACAAAAGCTATGTCGATAGAGAGGTCACCCATATCGAACAGTTTTTGTAGGAAAGATCAGACAAAGAGCAGCTCAAACACACAGTCGCAGGAACCACTGCTAACTGGCACGTCCCTAATGGCACAGAGGGAAATTCATCATAGATATATGGGGTACCGTCATAATGACGGCGTGGATAATTGGAAACCCTATAGATATAGGGCTTCACCGAATATAATGAATAAAGTGACACCAGAGAAATACCTCACCAGAAACCAGTTGGCAAGGAGGTGAGATTACTGCCAACCCCCATTCATAGCCAACATGAATATGAATAGCAAAACCAAAACAAAACCGGGTGTTCCTGTTGGATCATCGTCTCCTAAAGGTCCAACCGCATTGCCTCGTGTGATTATGAGCAGTGTGCCACCAAATGTGAGTAAGTATTGTCCAAGCAGATCCAAGTCTTGGACATTAAACAACATGAAGAAAATGAAGATATATACTTGCAACGTAAGAAGTCTCTCAGAAGATCACAGACTGGAGAGTTTAATGGAAGAACTAGACAACATCAAGTGGGACATCGCAGGACTGAGCGAAGTCCGAAGAGCGAAAGAAAAGATTGATACAATTACAAGACGGTCACCACCCGATCTACTATAGAGGTAAGGACAAAGAATGATCTAGTGGAGTAGGATTCTTGATCAACCGAGAGGTTGCTGGTGACGTAGTCAAATTCAGTAGTTTATCGGACAGGGTAGCTTGGATTATGATTAAGCTTTGTAAAAGGTATACTCTAAAAATAGTTCAGGTTTATGCACCAACTTCAGAGTTCAGACGAGTGTGTGTGTGTGTGTGTGTGTGTGTGTGTGTGTGTGTGTGTGTGTGTGTGTGTGTGTGTGTGTGTGTGTGTGTGTGTGTGTGTGTGTGTGTGTGTGTGTGTGTGTGTGTGTGTGTGTGTGTGTGTGTGTGTGTGTGTGTGTGTGTGTGTGTGTGTGTGTGTGTGTGTGTGTGTGTGTGTGTGTGTGTGTGTGTGTGTGTGTGTGTGTGTGTGTGTGTGTGTGTGTGAGTGTGTGTGTGAGTGTGTGTGTGTGTGTGTGTGTGTGTGTGTGTGTGTGTGTGTGTGTGTGTGTGTGTGTGTGTGTGTGTGTGTGTGTGTGTGTGTGTGTGTGTGTGTGTGTGTGTGTGTGTGTGTGTGTGTGTGTGTGTGTGTGTGTGTGTGTGTGTGTGTGTGTGTGTTTGTATGATTCACCATGGTCTTGGATCACGTGTTGGACTCGTGATAACATCTATTTCCCTCCCGGAAGAGAGCTCATAGCTCATATATGACCGATCTATGGGTAATGTTGTGACCATACACGCACACACACATCCAAGTCCCCGTGTGCTTCTCCATGGTCTTGGATCACGAATTAGACTCGTGATCGACAGGTATTTCCCTTTCGGAAGAGAGCTCAGAGCTCCTGTATAACCGATCTATGGGTATTGCTGTTGTAATCACGAATTAGACTCGTGATCGACAGGTATTTCCCTCTCGGAAGAGAGCTTAGAACTCCTGTATGACCGATCTATGGGTATTGCTGTTGTGATGAACAGATTCTCCCACAAGAATATAGGGAGGCATACGTGTATAGTCGCGAGACGTGGTTGAGCAGCCTCTGGTGAAATTGTGTAAGTTACATGTGGTGTAGAAACAGCTGGCCTTCGGCCTTATATTACCATTGTGTAGATTAAGTCCATATCACGCTTGTGAGAAAGACATTTGTATGTTACGAAAAGCACAATTCCGGGCCACGCCCGGCAACTCTGTCCCAGCCAGAGGGATGCTACTTATCGGTACGTCCCGAGGTTACTTAAGGCGTGGGAAGTCGAGCCGCAGGAAAGTGTCCTTTCTTACTCGGGCCAGGCAACACACGTGTGTAGACCAGTTTCCACATAATAAAGTGCATAGCTTAAACCGAGTGTCACTCTCTCCATGCGTCAATAGCCCAGTAACATACATCTCTTGTTACACTGTAACCTTATACGCACACCCACCCCCAACTCCCTGCCCACGAGAGTTGGAGTAACGACTCGCAGTAATACTGAAGTTATTTCAACCCTGGGCGGGATTCAAACCCGGACCGCCGCAGTGGCAGCCGGGAACTCTACCAACTGGGCTATCGAGTTGTGCGTGCGTGCGTGCGTGCGTGTGTGTGTGTGTGTGTGTGTGTGTGTGTGTGTGTGTGTGTGTGTGTGTGTATGAATGAGTGAGTGTGTGTGAGTGTATATGCGTGTGCATGTGTGCATGAGCGTGATGTTACTGAATACTAATCATTGTGGAAATAGAATTGAGTATTCAAGATATGTAATATACGCCATGTCTAGTAAATTTGCATATCCAACTGCAGCAGTTACGGTATATCTGTGAAGAATGTGTTGGCTCTAAACAGTTAGGAAACATCATGAAATTGGTACACGTCCTTCACTTTTGTTATATACAGAGCTGTGCTAAGAGGAAAGCAATAGACCCTGGAAAAGTCGTGCTTTCTGAAGAAATACAATAGCACTATTATTGCTGTTGCATCAAGATGTGTACAATATTCCAAGACAAAGTAGTTATCACAAAAGAGAATATTCCTACTGTCTGAAGGCAATATAAGGTGATGGTAACTATGCACCAACGCTTACAGATATCTTCAATATTATTTGTTGCATTGTAGAAGAATGCGTTCCAACACAATATCACAAAACACATTACAATTAAATAAATAATAATGCAATGAAATAAGATGGTAGCTGAAGAGGACTTGGCAAATGGTAAAGAAAAAGAAGACAAGAATTGAAGCAATGGTTGATCGAGTGAGTTGAGTGAATTAGTGAGTAGAGAGAGGATGAGAGGGAAGAAGGGCAGAGGAAAGATTTTAAGGAGGAACAAAAGAACTCAGAATTAAGGAAGAGACAGAAAATAATAAGAAAAATAGAATAAAAGGAACATAGAAAAAATAGAGAAAGGCAGCAGAAAGTAATGGGATGAAACTGGAACAACACTAGAAAGAACAATGAAAGAAAAACCACATTAATTAAGGAGAGGGAAGAGAGAAAGGGGGGCGAGAGGAGGGGAGAGAAGGAAACAAATTGGTCAGGTAAATGAAGCCCCCGCAGTACACGACGAAGACGCAGCCCATAAAAAATGAAGTTATCGAACAATGAATTTAAGAGGGAACCTGGGAAGAGTAGAGGTACGGAAAAGAGAAAAAAGAGGAAGGCACGGAGTGTAGGAGGGAGGAAAGCAGGGAAGGAATAAGAGAAGATTTAGTGATTTCTTGGAAAAAAGCTAGCGCTTCTGTCCATGAAAACAATGTCGCGCCGA
>NC_134791.1:60605894-60610894 GCF_046742065.1 Oratosquilla oratoria
GGGATGTGGGGGGGGGGGGAGAAAGAAAGTAGGTGGGGAAAAACATTTACCCCCCGTCGTTGTCCGTGATACTTCACCTGTTCCTTGCTCCTGCGTATATGGGGTTGAGTGCTATGGACCTATTTATGCTGTCTTCGTTAGTGGCCCAGGCCTCCAAAAGTAGTCTGCTCTCTTTTCTGTTGCTGCTGTATAGTACCTTTGCGCCCTTCCAGTCGAACTCGTGTTGATGTAGTTCAGTGTGCTTGTACACTGCCGAACTCTGGCCTTTTCTGTTTACTGCACTTTGGTGTTCCTGTAGTCTCGTACTAGCCTGTTTTCCTGTTTCCCCTAAATAGCTCGTGCAATCGGAGCAACTGATGTTGTACACCGCGCCGGGCTGATTCAATATGCTCACCTTATCCTTGACTCGGGTGAGAGCTCCACTTACCGTGTTACTGGGTCTGTGCGCGATGGTCACTCCATTTTTATTCAAAATCCTCGCTGCGACCTCCGAAACCCCTCTCAAGTAGGGGACCGATATCCTGGTTGTGGCTGTTCGTGTCTCACCCCGGTCTGTTTCTCTTCTCTGCGGTACCGTCCACCTTTTCACCACTTGATTCGGGTAGCCATTAGCCCGGAATACCCTCCTCAACCTGCTTCTTTCCTCTTTTAGCGATGTCTCTGTGGAGCAGACCCTCTCCGCCCTGTTCTACAACGTTTTCACTACGCTCTTCTTGTGGCAGATCGGGTGATCACTACCGAAATCCAGCAATCGGTTGGTATGCGTTCCCTTCCTTTACACGCTTGTGACCAAAATATCACCCACGCGTTTCACCAATACGTCCAGGAACGGTAGCTCGCCTTCTGCCTCCTTCTCCATCTCGAATTGGATAGCCTCATGCTTCCCATTGAGATGTTCCAGAAACCCATCCACATCTCTGGCCTTCAAGATTGCGAACACGTCGTCCACATACTGCGTCCACAGCTTCAATGGTGTTGGTGCAGCGAAAAAAATCTCATTCTCGAACTGCTGCATGGTGATCTCAGCCAGGATTATCGAGATTGGCGAGCCCATGGGGGTCCCAATTCTCTGGTGCTACACCGTGTCTCTGAAATTAAAAAAGGTTGAGTCTAGGCACAGATTAATCAACTTCATCAATTCACTAGTGGAAAGCTTTTCATTGTCCAGGTAGCCCCTTGTTTCCTCCATCGTGGACAACATCGCCCGTTTCACGAGGTCTTGCGGTAAAGACGTGAACATGGACTTCACATCGAAAGACACCATAATCTCATCACTTTCCACTCTTACGTCTCGTACTTTTTTCAGGAATTCACTTGAATTTTTCAACGTCCGTGTCGAGCTCACCACCAAGGGTCTAAGTCTATTGGCCAGCACCGACGCTAGGTTGTATGTGGGTGACCCTCTGAAAGCAATAATAGGTCTTTGTGAATCTTGGGCAGCCCGTAAAATTTCGGAATGACCGAATCCCCTGGCCTCATCCTCTCCCACTCCCTTTCTGTAATTAAGCGTCCTTCCTTTAGTTTGCGTAGCTCACCTTCTACTTTTTTCTGCAGCTTGGAGGTCGGGTCGTAAGGTACAACCTCATAGATGTTGCTGTCCTGTGGTAGCGTGGTGGCCTTCCGCTCGTAGTCCTCCTTATTCAAAACAACGGTAGTCCTCCCTTTGTCGCTGGAGAGAATAACAATTGACCGATCACGTCGTAGGCCCGCCAAAGCTTTCGCTTCCTTCGTGGTGAGATTGTGTCCGTTTTGCTTGACACAGGTCACAGCGCATACCTTCCCCCCCCCTCTGGCAGGTTACTGCGTCCCCCCCGGTGGGCGCAGCTACTAGTATATTAAGACCATGTGATTTCTGTATCCCATTGTATCCCCTGAGTCCCGGACAGGACTCGAAACGTCGGGAATAAATTACCTACCTCTGAGTCTCATATATATATATATATATATATATTATATATATATATAGATATATATATATATATATATTATATAATACTGATGACCCACTTTCGGAGAAGAATAAGCGAAGATATAGAGATCTGTATATTTCGATCACTTACTGTGATCCTCTTCAGCAGATATGAGTTACAAAGTACAGAACAATGTGTATTTATAGTAAAACAGTGAGGTAGCAAGAGGGGACGGCGCTCAGGTCAACACTCCCGGCACGCATGCTCGCATCTTGGTGGCTCAGGTCACATGACCGGCGTTGCATGGGCCTTGGTGATTTTTGTCCACCGCTAATGTTGATGGTAACATTTTATTTATGGCAAAAGAAGAAATACAGTCTGGTGACCATTGACCATGGGAAATGTTGTAATTTGGGAAATTATTTATTAAGGAGGATTCTACTATTTTTCTTCTGAAACTACATTTGGATTTATAAATTATTTCAGCATCGTCCCAATTTATTCGGTGGTTTTTATTGGCGACGTGCTGAAATACTGCGGAATTTTCCTGTCTGTATTTAACAGAGTTCTTGTGCTCCTTAACCCTGGTATTGAGATCTCGACCCGTCTGTCCCCAATATACATCATTGCAATCTAAACAAGGTAATTTATAAACTCCAGGAGTTGTATTACTCTTGGATCTATGATGTATATTGACAACTTTACTGAACAAATTATTGGGATAATGGAAGATAAAATTTACCTTTTCCTTTGGTAACATGTGAGACAATTCATGGATTGATTTGTTAAAAGGCAATTTTATGCATCTATTATCCCAATTAACTCTGTTAAATACGGACAGGAAAATTCCGCAGTATTTCAGCACGTCGCCAATAAAAACCACCGAATAGATTGGGACGATGCTGCAATAATTCATAAATCCAAATGTAGTTTCAGAAGAAAAATAGTAGAATCCTCCTTAATAAATAATTTCCCAAATTACAACATTTCCCATGGTCAATGGTCACCAGACTGTATTTTTTCTTTTGCCATAAATAAAATGTTACCATCAACATTAGCGGTGGACAAAAATCACCAAGGCCCATGCAACGCCGGTCATGTGACCTGAGCCACCAAGATGCGAGCATGCGTGCCGGGCGTGTTGACCTGAGCGCCGTCCCCTCTTGCTACCTCACTGTTTTACTATAAATACACATTGTTCTGTACTTTGTAACTCATATCTGCTGAAGAGGATCACAGTAAGTGATCGAAATATACAGATCTCTATATCTTCGCTTATTCTTCTCCGAAAGTGGGTCATCAGTATTATTTTACAAATGGGCTACGACATATCTTTGTTGATATATATATATATATATATATATATGTATATATATATATATTTATATATGTATATATATATATTTATATATATGTGTATATATATATATATATATATATATATATATATACGAGAGTTGACACCTTGACGTGGTGGTTAGGCTTATTGATCTTAATGACTACAAAAGATATGCCGATAGAGAGAAAATCTCTACAGGGTCACTCATATCGAACAGGTTCTGTAAGAAAGATGAGACAAAGAGCTGTTTACACGTACACACAGTCGCAGGACCCACTGCTAACTGGTACGTCCTTGATGGCGAGCAGGGAAATTCCCCATAGATATATGGGGTACCATCATCATGACGGCGTGGACCATTGGGAACCCTATAGGTATATAGAGATCCACCGAATATATTGAATAAGGTAGCATCAAAGAAATATCTCGCCCGAAAGCAGTTGGCAAGGAGGTGAGATTACTGCCAAAATTCCTTCATACCAAAAAATAACTGGAAAACCAAAAGGAAATCGTGCGTTCCTGCTTGATTATCATCTCCTAAAGCTCCAACCGCATTGCCTTGTTTGCTTACGGAAAGTGTGCCACCGAATGTGAGTAAGCACTGTCCTAGGAGATCCAAGTCTTGGACATTAAAAAGGAGACCAGAAGGACCTTAGTGACTACCAACTGATTGCCTTCCTATTGAATATATACATAGGGTTCTCCCAAAATTCTTACAAACAGACCAAGTAAAGTTTTAGATGGAAACCAACCGAGAGAACAGGCAGAGTTTATAAGCGGATATTCTACTTTAAATCATTTACAGGCGATGAACAAACTAATCGAGTAAACGAAAGAATACAATATACCTCTTTGTTTAACTTTTGTATGTTACGAGAAGGCCTTTGAGTCAGTAGAGCAAATAGCAATACTAAACTCGCTACGCAAGCAGAATGCAAACGACAGATCGTAAGGGCTCTAAAAAAATATGCAAAAGATACCGCTGCAATTCGACTACAAAAAGATCCTGATCGAGAAAGGAGTACAGCAAAGGGATACAATTTCACCCAAATTACTTACAGCTTGTTTGGAAGAGCTTTTAAGAAGGTTGAGTTGGGAAGAGAAAGCATTGAAGACTAGTGGCGAATATCTTAATCCCCTAAGATTTGCGGATGAATTTTTTCTTATTTCAGAAAGAGCAGAAGACTTGCAAGAATTACTGGGTGCTCTAAACAAGGAGAGTCTCTAAGTAGGTTTAAAAACTAAGACCAAAATAATGTTCAACACGAGAGCTAAAAGTAAAGAGATTATTTTTAAAATCGATGGGAGTCTTGAGGAAGTTGAAGAGTATAATTATTTAGGCCAGGTGATGAAAGTGACCAACGGTCATTATAATGAAATAAATAGGCGTATTACACTTGGTTGGAAAATGTTTGGTAGATATAATAGAATCCTGAGAAGCTCTCTACTTTTATGTTTGAAATTGATGGGAATAACACTGAGAGATCGGAAGAGAGAAAGTTGGGTTAGAGAGCAGGTTAGAATGAAAGATAGTGTAGAGGCGGTAAAAGAAAGGAAAGGGAATTGGGCAGGTAATTTAGCGCGAATGGCTGATGAGTGATGGAACAAGTATGCTACCAAATAAACATCACGAAATGGGAAACGTGGAAGAGGGATACCAAACAGAAGGTGGAGAGACGAGATAGAGAATTTTGTAGGAGTAATGTGGCAGAGGTTGGCGCAGTCGTGTGAATCATGAAATGCTATAAAAA